>NC_090261.1:33004887-33112387 GCF_037325665.1 Littorina saxatilis
ATTTGAAGGCTCCAGCCATCCATTGTTATCAGTGCTGCCACGCCCCCATAGCTCCTGCACGATTCCGAGATACATGTTCGTCTAGCAGTATCACCCCCTACCACGTGTAGTTGCCGACTCGTACTAGCAACAACGGGACTGTTTCTTCCTCAATATCACTGCTATTATCGCTTTCTTGAGGCTAAAACGACACGATGTATCATGATCTACAGGATCCTCAAGATCCAACATCCGGAGAATCTCCTCCCGTGACAAGGCTCGCCTTCGATTCATTTTTTTTGTTCGAAAACACCACGCAAATCTGCACTAATTTGATCAAGCCGGAAGAGAAAACCACGTGTATCAAGGGAAACAACTCAATTTACTGCAAGCTTCAAAAACCGGGAAGCAATCACGAGTCGTGTACCTTGTATGTCTAATACTAAAATAGTCACTTCCCGTCCGTGGGCGTTGCAGCGCTATTACTAATATAGTCACCTCCCGTCGCGAAAGTGTTAAAAAAAAAATTACTGTCAACTGCTGGCATCTTGGAAACAAAGGGAAATAAGCGTGCTTAATAAAGACAACGACAGTAAATGAGAGTTGCAATTCTCATTATCAACAGCATCACAGATGTTCAAGTGTACAACTGTTAAACGCATAAAAATGGGCAAATTAAGAGATTTCTTTCAACCCAGTTATTTAGACCAACAAAAAATAGTCTGTTTACAGTATCCCGACCGACCCTATTTTTTTCGCGCGACCATAGACTTTTTTTGGGCATTTTGGGAAGAAATTTTTTTTATTTTTTTAAATTAAAGTCTTTGTTTTTTGGCAAAATAACTTGAAAATATGTTTTTTGGGAGAGAAAAAAAAAAAAATTACAAAAATTCCCGACCTACCGACCCTATTTTTTTTGCCTATGTTACCGTAAACAGACTTTTTTTTTGCCTTACCCTGTACTCCATATGATTATCATCTGACCGAAAAATTCTGCAAATTACAATAAATTTGTGCATACCGATTCCCGTTTACGTGTAGACACAGACAATGCATACTCCATGACTAAAAATGTCCCCTTTACACCTTGATAACTACACCATCCAATTGTAAAATCTTATACATTACAATAAATTCTTGGATATAGATTCACGTATGCAAAAACTCCTATATACATACTAATACATCACAAAAAGGTACGCTGATTAGGGTAAATAAACATGTTGTAAAGCAAACGCTGCCTATAAAATTCAGGCGTACCATGACTGATGAGGCACATATTGAAAACAGCTACAGAACTTCACACTTCAACAACGAGAAAAATATTATCCCCAAAAATATTGGTGAATTCTGACTGACAACATTTTAAATGCAGGCAAGACTTTCAGCATTAAAATAAATCTGAAATTCTGAGCGACATGCACAAATTAATTTCTCATCTCCATTTTGATATGGTCAGGGAATGAGTTAGGAATGTCTTTTTGATCATTGGTCTCTTTTGATTTGAGGTATAAAAGTGATTGGAAAAAAATATCCTGCCCTCATGACTTTCGATACGATATATGATTAAAGCCCAAATTACAATAATATGGCCTTCCTTTTGGATTGTTGAAAAGCCAAATAATAAATGCTGATATATGCAAGGTACAGTGGAACCCCCCTTTTAAGACCTCCAAAAATCTGAAAAAATCCAGTCTTAAAAAGGAGTCTTAAATTGGGGGGTCTTAATGGGGGGTTTCACTGTATCAGCCAAAAGTCCCAGCACCATCTCTTTCCTATAATCAACATATTAAAGTAACAACAACAACAAAATTAAGGCACTTAGTGAACTAAAAACAACACAAATCCGAAGAAGAAGAAGTATGGCAACCTGTATCATATGCTGGGGTGATTGCAGACAGACATACACATAACTATAGTCTCCTCTGTACCAATTAAACAAGTGGCCCCGCTGTTTAGAAATGATGTCATTTCTTTAATGCTAAATATATCTACCAATCAGGTTGTTGGCACGAAAGTAACGTCACATGATGAGGTCACCATCTTGTAACTGCCAGACTCATGTTATCTATGTCTGCTTAGAGAAATAAACAGCTGAACTCCCTACAGGTTTGTGTAGTGTCGCATATGCGTATGAGTGAACACACATACACCTGCAATGTTAAACGTGGGTAAGGGTACGCTAGGCAACAACAACAACACGCCACAAAATAGGGCAAGGTCTTGATTCTTTATGTACTAGCTGTGGAGACCTCTGATATGTTAAGAAATGTGCACCCCTCCAGAACCTTTTGCAGACATGTGGTATTTACTCCTGGCCCTCTCTCAGCTTCCTCAGCTGTTTCATCCCAATTCCTTTCATGACACTGAAATGCAGAAACGTTGGTGTTAATAAAAGCAGGTGAAAAACATAACACTTCAAAAAGCAAGAACAGTACTACAGTGGAACCTGACTATAACGACCGCAAAAAGGGACCGACCAAAAGTGGTTGTTATAGACAGGTGGTGGCTATGGAAAGATGAATTACATAGAAAACTCGTCGGGGATCTTTTGGGGATGGGCATGCATGTGCTCGTTATCAAGAGATTGTTGCGAGGCGAGATGGCACTGTATCAACCCATCTCGGTATGTTTCAAAGCTGATTTACCATTCATTTCTTAATTGTTTTTATACTTTTAAGTATATGTGCATGCCTGATCAGGACCAGACATACACTTTCTCTCCGCCCTTGCATACAGAAACATACAGACACATAAACAGATAAAGACAATAACAGAACCATAACCATGCAAGACTGAAGCAACCAACACTCTCTGTCTCATGCACGCAAGCATGCACACGCACACACACACATACACACATCCCCCCCCCCACACACACACACACACACAGATTCCTCATTGAGCCTACCTGCGGAACACAGTGGGCATGTACTGCGCAGCGTACAGAGAGATGAGAATGGGCTGCAGAGAGATCCAAGCCTCGTCCAGCTTGTTTGCAATGGCCACTGCGCACAGCTCTGCACATCTTTCCGTCGCCATCCGTTTCTCGCCCTCTTTCATGCTGCCTCCAACAACCTGTCACAAGTTTAAAAACAAAAAGTTTGGTTCATGAAGTATTGACATCCCCTACATGTCGGTGCTGGATCTTTACTGTAAATGTAAATGTTAAGAATGCCTCCTGTTTCAGAACAAGTACATGTGATTTTTTCCCACTTATGGTCATATAATCACAATATACTATGATATCCCTAACAAAATATCAGTGTCATCTAATCATGCCTTTAAGAAGCCAAATGTATTGTATAGCTATACATACGTATTGGGCTCATCAACTTACATATAGCTCCTATAATCACATTTAGAATAGTAAAAAAATCTTGCAGTGCCACATACCACACCCATAACTTCCATGTTTTTGCAGCACTTTTGGTGTAAGGTTATCTAACAAAAAGCACAGATACCACAAAGGATAACACTGCATCTTTTTTCCACAAATTGATAGCTTTGAAACTTTGCAAGATGTTCGAAGAGATATCAATGTTTGGGGAAAAAAAAAAAAAGAGAACAAAATTGCTGCTGAGTGACATAATTGCAAGTTATCGTTGAGTCGTCGTTCGTGAGTTAAAGCTCTTTAAGATTACCTTGCCAGGTTGTTCGGTAAAGGCTGTCTCCAGGAGGTTAGAGAAGACGGGGCCAGGACACAGCATGGTCACATTCAGGTTGAACTCATTGCCCTCAACACGCAGCGTCTCAAACCAACCCTGCAACATTAGATGAACAGTGGAAGCCCCCTTTTAAAACCTCAAAATATCTAAGAAATCTGGCCTTTAAAAGAAGGGGCGCTTAAAATGGAGGATTCTTCTTTCTTCTTCTGCGTTCGTGGGCTGAAACTCCCACGTACACTCGTGTTTTTTGCACGAGTGGAATTTTACGTGTATGACCGTTTTTTACCCCGCCATTTAGGCAGCTATACGCCGTTTTCGGAGGAAACATGCTGGGTATTTTCGTGTTTCTATAACCCACCGAACTCTGACATGGATTACAGGATCTTTTTCGTGCGCACTTGGTCTTGTGCTTGCGTGTACACACGGGGGTGTTCGGACACCGAGGAGAGTCTGCACACAAAGTTGACACTGAGAAATAAATCTCTCGCCGAACGTGGGGACGAACTCACGCTGACAGCGGCCAACTGGATATAAATCCAGCGCGCTACCGACTGAGCTACATCCCCGCCCAAAAATGGAGGATAATTTGCTACACTATGAACAGATCTGAAAATCTAAACAAGTCGCGTAAGGCGAAATTACTACATTTAGTCAAGCTGTGGAACTCACAGAATGAAACTGAACGTAGTCCGCCGCTAGTGCAAAAGGCAGTGAAAGTGACGAGCCTGTTTGGCGCGGTAGCGATTGCGCTGTGCTTCATAGCACGCTTTACTGTACCTCTCTTCGTTTTACCTTTCTGAGCGTGTTTTTAATCCAAACATATCATATCTATATGTTTTTGGAATCAGGAACCGACAAGGAATAAGATGAAATAGTTTTTAAAATGATTTCGGAAATTTAATTTTGATCATAATTTTTTTATTTTTTATTTTTAGAGCTTGTTTTTAATCCAAATATAACATATGTATATGTTTTTGGAATCAGAAAATGACGAAGAATAAGATGAAATTGTTTTTGGATCGTTTAATAAAAAAATAATTTTAATTACAAGTTTCCGATTTTTAATGACCAAACTCACTCATTAGTTTTTAAGCCACCAAGCTGAAATGCAATACCAAACCCCGGGCTTCGTCGAAGATTGCTTTGCCAAAATTTCCATCAATTTGATTGAAAAATGAGGGTGTGACAGTGCCGCCTCAACTTTTACAAAAAGCCGGATATGACGTCATCAAAGGTATTTATCGAAAAAATGAAAAAAACGTCCGGGGATATCATACCCAGGAACTCTCATGTCAAATTTCATAAAGATCGGCCCAGTAGTTTAGTCTGAATCGCTCTACACACACACACAGACAGACAGACACACATACACCACGACCCTCGTCTCGATTCCCCCCTCTATGTTAAAACATTTAGTCAAAACTTGACTAAATGTAAAAAGCAAGGTTTTAAAAGGGTGTAAGTTATAAAATGGGGGTTCCAATGTAACCCTCAATTGTCACAAAAGCGGCAATGCAACTGCATGACTTAACTTTCTATAATTACGATCCATGTGCTAATGTGTGGACACAAGGACATTTAAAGCTCGATCTTTAATCAAGTAGAGAAGAAGAGATATATATCAGCTGTACTTTTCTTATAACACTTACACTATCTATGACAAATTGGTTCCGTTCAATCTACGCTAAGAGGTAGAATTAATGTATGAGCTTATGAAATATGACCAAAGATGATATGTAAAAACTCAGTCTTACATGCAGTGCATGTTTGGAGCCTGTGTAGGAGCCAGAAAATGGTGCGCCTGAAGAAAAAAAAGAAAAATGATAGGTAAGGTTAAAAACAGTTTCAATGAGACTCTTGCATACACAGACAACCAGACACACACACATAAAAAATAGAATCAGCTGGGTTGTGGTCAGCAAAGATTATTCTTTGCTTTAATGCCTTGCATAACAATATATATAGTACAGCGGAACCCCTTATTAAGACCTTCAAACATCAGAGAAAATGAGGCACGTCTTAAAAGGGAGTGAATCTTAAAATGGGGGTAAATTGACAACGTTATGAACAAATAAGTATGAAAAAAGGTCTTAAAATCGGGGTGGGATTGGGTGGGTCTGAAATTGAGGGTCTTAAAAGGGAAGTCTCACTGTATAGAATAGAATAGAATAGAATAGAATAGAATTTATTGTCATCAACCCTTAAGGATATTGACACAAGTTGTACAATAACTGAATGGATAAATAATGTACAAATTATTTCATTCAATATTGAAACAATTAAAAACAAAGGCTCCAAGCAATTTTTGAATTTTTTCGTCTTTTTTAAATAACAGATCGCTTGGTTTCCTTAAGTCACAGTTTGATACTTCTTCTTCTACTAACTTTTTTCTAATATTGTTAAATTTCTTGCAATTGTCTAGAAAATGTAGCTCATCTTCAATTACATTACATGTATTACAGAGGCGATTCTCTCGCAATATTCCTCTATGACGCCCAGTCTCAATTTTTAAAGAATGTGTGCTTGTTCTTAATTTTGCTAGAGCTTTTCTATGATTTATATTTGAAATATAAATTAAATAGGCTTGTATTGTGTATCGTTCTGTAATTAGTGAATAAAACTCAAGTCTTGAACATTTTTCAGATTTTTTGTTTTTCCAAAATAAAACGTATTCATTCATAATTTTTTGTTGTATAGCAAATTGTAATTTATTAGCATTAAATGTAAATTGGTTTTTCCAAACATGCTCAAATCCTACAAGTGATAATAATTGTTTAATAAATTGCAACCATGGACTTGTTTTAGAGCTAGATATCATCAAACTGTATAAATGATGTAATAAAGACTGTTGATTTGAATCTAAGATATGTCCCCAAAATCCTATGACTTGTGATATCATCTTTATACTTAGTGGAAATCTTCCCAACTCTCCTAAAACTGGAAGCCACATTGCTTTCTTGTGTACTCCTAAAATAAATCTACAAAATTTTATATGTGTAGATTCACTTGGACATTTATTTGATAAGCAATTCTCAAAAACTGAATGAAGATTTGAGATATCTTTCTTGTTAGTAAAATTATATGGAAACCAAACCTCAGCTCCATATGTTAAAATTGGATGTACTAACATGTCAAATAGATGTAGTATAGTTTCTGTCTGAACATTTTCATTTATAAATGCTTTACGAAGATAATACGCTGCTTTGTTACCTTGCTTATTCAAATGATCTTGCGTTAAATCAAAATTACCATTTTTATGAAATATTACGCCCAGATATTTATATTGATCTGTTACTTGTATTATGTCCTCACCACATTTGAATGTATTACTTATCTTGGTTTCTGTACGACAAAAAGGTATAATCTTAGTTTTTTCCGTGTTAATTATTAGTCCCCATTGTTGGCAGTAGTTGTATAAGAAATCTAGTTTGTTTTGTAGTCCTTTCTTGGTTTTCGATAAAAGAACTAAATCATCTGCATATAAAAGACATGATAATCTATCAGATGTATTTTCATGAATGAAAGGAGAGTCCTTATCTGGTAGTCCATTAGTAATATCATTGATGAAAATATTGAAAAGAGTAGGACTTAGCGTATTTCCTTGATGAACTCCTTTTTTGATAACAATTTCTTTTGAATATTCTCCTTGAATTCGTGTACATATTTTTGAATTATTGTACATATTTTTGATTATTTGGTAACATTTTCCCTTAATGCCATTCTTGTATAATTTGAGCAAAAGTGCATCGTGCCAGACGTTGTCAAACGCTTTTTGGAAATCTACAAAGCAACCATAAAGTCTACCGTTTTTAGTTTTTATGATATCATCAACAATGTTTTTTAGAATGAAAATTTGGTCTGTGGTTCTATAGTTTTTACGAAATCCTGCTTGTTCTCTTAATAAGATGTCATTTTTTTCTAAAAACGAAGATATTCTTGAATTAATGATTTTACAAAACAATTTTCCGAGGTTATTAGTGAGAGTTATTCCTCGATAGTTACTTGGATTAAATGGATCCCCTTTTTTATGAATTGGAATGCTGATGCCATTTTTCCATTCTTCTGGATATAAACCAGTTGAAAAGATCAAATTGAATATTTTTACAAGTATTTGAATAGTGCAATTTAAACTTGATTTGATAAGTTCATTGATTATTTTATCTTTTCCTGGTGACTTTTTATTTTTCAATGATTTGCATGCATTTCTAATTTCTTCTTCTGTTATATCCTTATCTAAGGTAGGTATCGAATGTTTTTCAGGAATTCTCACAACAGAAAAAATCTACAAAACCTGTAAAACAAACAAGCAACGACAGGTTAACGTTCTCACCCAACTTTCCAGCCACACTGCTAGTGACCACCACCTGCCCCTGGCCGCGTTCCTTCATGTGCGGCAGGACACTCTTGGTCAGCGACAGAACGCCCAGCACATTGACCTCCAGGATCTGACGGTCCACTTCCACCGACGTCTCCAGCCAGGCCGCACGCTGAGACCGACCCGCGTTGTTGACCAAGATGTCAATCTGAAACAGAAACAAATGGTAGAGGTCTGTGAAGCAAATTAGAGAGGGCGGAGCTTGTTTTTTCATGATTGTTTGATCCACTGACTGTTTTTTTTAACACATAAACGCTTGTTTGGTTTTGTTTTGTTTCCAAATACCTTCAAAATAAAAAAAATAAAAATAAAAATAGCTTGCTTTAACGTAATCAGTGGTTCATATACCTGCCATTTCAGGCACCTCTGATGAAAGGACATCTTCCTTGAGAGGACACTTTCTGTTGTCCCTAATTGTCTATTAATACAAATCTGTACATGTTTCAGCAGGCCACCTGCAATGTATGGACAGTTGTTGTTCTGAAGGGTGTTCTTTTATCACAGGTACTGCTGTACTAAACCATGAGGTGTTACATTACAGAAGCAAACTGAGCATACACACATACATTTGCACGCGCGCAAGCCCAAACACACACGCACACACACAAACTCACACAATTGTTTAGTTTTTGGTGTAAGATAGTTTATATTCAAAAGTAATTAGATGTACTGAATACTGCACCTCTAGGCTAATAATATATGAGTACAGTGGAACCGCCCTTTTAAGACCCCCTCCTTTTTAAGACCTTGTTTCATCAGACTTTCTCTTCATAACCTCAGTAAAATTACCCCCATTTTAAGACTCCCTCCTTTTTTTTTCAGGGCGAGGATGTAGCTCAGTCGGTAGCGCGCTGGATTTGTATCCAGTTGGCCGCTGTCAGCGTGAGTTCGTCCCCACGTTCGGCAAGAGATTTATTTCTCAGAGTCAACTTTGTGTGCAGACTCTCCTCGGTGTCCGAACACTCCCGTGTGTACACGCAAGCACAAGACCAAGTGCGCACGAAAAAGATCCTGTAATCCATGTCAGAATTCGGTGGGTTATAAAAACACGAAAATACCCAGCATGCTTCCTCCGAAAACGGTGTATGGCTGCCTAAATGGCGGGGTAAAAAAACCGTCATACATGTAAAATTCCACTCGTGCAAAAAACACGAGTGTACGTGGGAGTTTCAGTAGCTCAGTTGGTAGAGCACTGGACTTGTGATCGAAAGGTCGCAGGTTCGAATTCGGGCCGGGACGGACACGGGTCAACTTTATGTGCAGACCCAGAGACGGAAGCCATGTCCCACCCCCGTGTCATCACAATGGCACGTAAAAGACCTTGGTCATTCTGCCATAAGTGCAGGTGGCTGAATACACCTAAACACGCAGACACCTGGGTAGCGCGACTCCGTTGCTGCTAGCTTTCCACTGGGAGGAAGCGACCCGAATTTCCCAGCGATGGGACAATAAAGTAATGAGAATGAGAGAAGAGAGAGAACGCAGAAGAAGACAGAAGAAGAAGACAGAAGAAGACAGAAGAAGAAGACCCAATTTTCTCAGATTTGTTGAGGTCTTAAAAGGGGGGTTTCACGTACTGTACATGAGTCGAGTGCCAGACAATACCACAAACTTACATGCCCAAAGTGCTTCAATACAGTCTGGACAGCGGCAGAATGAGTGTCAAACTTGACAGAGTCCAGCGGCAGCACCAGTATATCTTCTTTCTTTACAGGTCCCATTACTGGTTGAAGGAAGAAGTAATAAAGCACAGTTAAAAAAATAACATTACTCTTGTTAGAGAAAACTCTAATGGTTGTCAGTTACTGCTTCCATTTTCTAATGTGAAGATAAGTGACACACCTCACACACACACACACACACACACACACACACATCATCGTCATCATCACACAACCCTACCACTATACTGAATTACATTTTTATCCAATTCACATTTCACAGTGAGCAGACACACACGCACACACGACTCTCCCCCCTCCCCCACTCACATACACACACTCGCACGCACGCACACGCACACATACACACACACACAAAAACACCCACCCACACACACACACTCGCACGTGCACACACACACACACACACACACACACACACACACACACAGAGACTTACAGACACATTGCTCCTTGACATTCTCAAGCTCCTCCTTCCTGCGAGCAGAGAGTACAAGCTTGCACCCAGCGACGGCCAGGCGATACACCAATGCCTCACCAATTCCACTTGAAGCTCCAGTCACCCACACCACCTGACCTTTCAAGCTCCCTGAAATGTTATAATTAACAAGTTCTTAAAATAATCAAAAGCAGAGAGCTACAAAATTAAAACAAAAGCAACAAGAAGAAGAAGAAAACACAGAAGTACAATTCTGGTGACATTTCATTTTTGTAACATCTTATTACCACCAGCTTTCTTGGCTATTGTCGTAGTAAATGTGTACTTTTAAACACAACAGCCAGTCATTACTGGAACTAAATGAAAAATACTACTATTAGAAATAATATTTTTGTTTGAGAAAGCAAAAACTCTCAGTGCTGCGTCATATTCAATGTCAAAGATTTTGATGATACATGTACTATACAAGGCTGGACCAAGTGAATCTTCTTCTTCTCAATCGCTCAGACAGGGACTCCGGAACTTCTGATGAAGTTTGCAGTACAGCGAAGACTCCGCAGGGTGCCGAAGATCTTCTTCTGAACTGGTGTGTCCACAGGCCATGTTTCTGCTCGTAGTTTCTGGTGGATTGGACAGTGTTGGAGGAGGTGTTCCACACTGTGACCAAGTGAATAAGAGGGAGGGGCTTTGAAAATGAGGCAACGGGTACTAGGCTAGCCAGGTGGGGTTCTGGTGAGCTTGTCCTCCTGTTTAAATTTAGCATTTTAGAGGGATATTTTGTGTGTCTCCTTGAGGTGCTGTCTGACTGAAACAACACATGTTATCCCCTGACATTTGTGTCCCCAAACGTGGAAGTAAACATCAGCACGATCTTCGTAGAAGACCCAAGAAAGGACCCTAATAAAGTGATAGTCCTAATCCGCCTCCGGCCGCTGTGTAAAACACGAAGGCAGAAAGAAGGGTGAATCCAAGCACTCAGACTCCAGTTGACATAACTGTCAATCGTATGAATGAAAACGTGCTATTGTTTGCCCACTGAACCCGACCACTAAGAAGCCCCGAGGGGATAAAATGGTGGGTATTTGGCAACGCGACAAGCCAGGAAGAAGCCAACAGCAGAAGCTGAGAACAGCCAGCTTAGCGCTTTTCCTTGATAAGACAGACCGAGGGCTCTTCTTTGCTGTGAGCTTCCCTTTGATAGGGAAGAGTCCACTTGCAAAGACGAGGAAACGAAAGAGAATCCTCACGCAAGGGAGAGATTACCGACTCCCAACAGAACAATACTGTCGGCCGAGGCCTTCTCCCAGGCGAACAGCAAAGCTAAATCCTTTATAAATGTGTCTTCTACAGCCCGGGGAAAATTGTTCTTACAAACAGACAGTTTCCCCTAGCTATACACATCCCAAAAAAGAACGCCCGTCAACCCCAGGATACCCGGGGGTAGTTCCGTAGGCAGAACAAAAGAAAACCTTAAGTTCTTAGGCTTGGCGCTAGCCGAGCCTACGAAACACGCTCAGCGAGTGATGCGCTACTTGAGCGGATGACGCACGCTAAAGCCACACCGCAACCGGTGCTCAGCCAAGCGCTGCTCCAAAGAAAGAAGAGAGGAAGTAGACTCGTAAGAAACCTTCCACAAATCCAACCACCGCCGATGAAGGAGCTAAGAACTAGACGTTCAAAGCCTTCCCTTCGAAGGCTCAAATCAGCTAAAGGAGCCGCAAACCGCAGCAATCCAAGCCTATCCAAAAGCTGCCAGCAAAGGCAGAGGTGGGGCCAAAACATCGTTAGAGTACGCAGATTGTTCCTGAGGAGGAGCAAACACGCCAAAAAAGATGGAGAAAAAACGGCATATGACGATGCTACCGCTAACCCTTTCAGAAAAGTAGCGTGTAGCAACCCCTGCTGCCAGCGCCAAAAAGACGGCAGCTTAGCCGAAAGGCAAAAAGAGGTATCACCCTCTGCCACAGAAGCCACATCTTCTATACCCTCATCATCCTGTTCAGCAGTATCCCAACGAACCTCGAAAGGATGAGAACCGGCAACCAATCCCGACATGGCAACACATGCCAAGAAGAGGGAAAGGCAGGGAAAAACCCCTGAAGCCGGAACTTCGTGAACGGATTCTCCATCCACTTGCCTCATCCCAGCTGAAAGACTGGAAGAGGAAGTGAACGCAGCATGTGTAACGGCAGAGGAACCGCAGTAACGGAACCTAAGCCGAAGGCTGACGAGAGCCGCCTACCAAACACCACAGTGTTAACGGCCGAAGCCACAGCCGCAAAAGCGGAAGCGGAACCGGCCGTGGATTGCTGCCGTTTCTGTTGCAAGCACCACTGCGCTTGAACTTAGACGGCAACAGGAACCCGACGCCATACGCCAAAGCGTAAGCACCATCGTCCAGACAGCCTTCATGCACCTCAGCGCAATCCGGAAGTTGACGCCCTGCTTGACTGCCATAGTCAAACAGAGAGCCATCTTTACTGTCTTCTTCCTGCCCCCAGGGCGGAAGCGGAAGCCGCACAGACTGACCAACGTCCAACGACGCGGCAGAAAGCATCAACCTTCCGTACGCTCTACAGTGTCCCTACCCCCCCCTGACCGGCCGCTTAGCGGCGATGGCCAGACGGGGTATCAGAACTTTCACCGGTGAGCGCGATGCCCGTGGCTACTTTTGACTGTAGACGCGCTACACTTTCCCCGGAGAACCCGGGTACTCGTGTAGCAGACAAACCTTGTGACAGTGACCCCCTGCTTGACTACCATAGTCAAACAGAGAGCCATCTTTACTGTCTTCTTCCTGCCCCCAGGGCGGAAGCGGAAGCCGCACAGACTGACCAAACGTCAAATGACGCGGCAGAAAGCAACAACCTTCCGTACGCTCTACAGTGTCCCTACCCCCCCCTGACCGGCCGCTTAGCGGTCGATGGCCAGGCGGAGTATCAGAACTTTCACCCGTGAGCGCGATGCCCGTGGCTACTTTTTACTGTAGACGCGCTACACTTTCCCCGGAGAACCCGAGTACTTGTGTAGCAGACATACCTTGTGACAGCGAACCACCAGGAGACGGCACACCCAACGAAAGTGGGATAACCTCGTCCCCATCCTGAACAGCGTGCACATCCGCTCTGGTCACCGCAGCGGAAGGGCCCGCCACAAACTTGGCCAAAGATGACGATCCTGTCACCTCGGGAGGGAGTGCACGGAGTTCGGCTCGCGTAGACGAAAATTCTTCCGCCAGTGAAGATACCTGTGAACAAAGTGCAAGCAAAAGCGAAGCCACGTCCGCGGCCACCAGCCCAGAAAACAGCAGGAGCAGAAACCGCTTTAGCCGGCTCAGCAACATGAGCGGCCATAACCAAAGGCTACTCCGGCAAAATGGCCGCCGACAAAATGGCGGCATAAGGCATGTCTAGCAAAACATCAATACATTAGCCTGAGTCAAGTTCAAACACCGCCGCGACGGTTTGTTTAAATTATCTAGGCGTCTTTTCGGAGGAGAGAACTCAGCAACACCTGCTTAGAACTCCGCCCCAACCAAACGGTATCAGCCATAGCAAGACAGACTTGGTCAAAAAATTTCAGAACATTTTTTCGAAAAATTTCACAAGTCCAAAATGGCCAACAACGCCTTAATACAAGTACAAGACAAAGAACGATCTCACCTCAAAACAGTAGCAAGGTAAGACGACGAAAGAATACCAAGGAGAAGAAACCCGGTCCCACAGACCAAGCAACATAGGCTGAACAACAGCCAGAGCGTACGTAAATGCGACCAGCCAGTCTGACGCTGAGTTTTGGAATGATAAGATGGTGGTGTATGCGCGCGCATACGGAAGTCAGGCTAGTAGTTAGTCTGGCATTATGGGATAGGTCACTCTCTTTTTTAGAGTGGTCTCCCTTGGTTACCAAGGGGACGCGTACAGCGTAACCAGCACTGAACTAGGGTTAATTGCTATATATGTGAGTTCGGTAAGATATGTAATTTAATTTAGCATTTTAGAGGGATATTTTGTGTGTCTCCTTGAGAAAAAAAAGGTACATTTGCCGGGTGAGGGGGGGGGGGGGGGGGGGCTTCCGGAACCCATGCAGGAACACCCCCCCCCCCCCCCCGAGATCCAGCCCTGCTATACAGTCTCAAGAATGGACACACATGAGCTTTCTTACATCCTGTCAATAGCCCCCAACAGAACAGCCCGGAGAAGGGTCTCTGCCTCTTCTGCTCTCATGTCAGGAGATAATTGACGATGATGATCATAAGTCTCAGGAAAAACAGCAGAAAAATTACACATATCATATATATTCATTAATTATGGCTTACCAACTTTCTTGCCAAATTTCTCTGCCCACTGCAGTGTCAGATCACAGTCACTGAGAACCAATCGTGTCACTTGCACAATCACTATGAGGGCTGCCACACCAACCAGTAGCTCAAGAATCATGATGCAGAAGGTCTTTTTACCAAATCTTCACCTGTAACATATAAAATAGTACATAATAGAACAACATTTGTCTAAGGTGAAGGCAACAAAGAATTGAAGTATGGATCTTCCAGTACTCAAGTCATTTATTCGAGAAATAATTTTTTCCCGAATAAAGATTATTTCCTGAATAAATAAATGACCGATATGAAGTGACTATATATATAGAGGTTACAACACGAGTGTTTTTTTTTATATATATGGCTTGTATTTCAGTCAAGACCCAGCGGATGAATATCAAGGGACTCACGAGCCTCTGGCGAGTGAGTCCCTTTGATATTCCCGCTGGGTCTTGACTGAAATACAAGCCATATAAAAAATCACGAGTGTTGTAACCTGTATATCCCATGAAGATCTAAAAGACAAAGTGTGACGGAAACATCAAGCTTTAGTTGTCGGTTCAGATGAGGCACCTCTGCACATACCTTATTCTAAAGGCACGTCTGTTGATCTATGTCAAGTCGGTGCATAATGGTGGCTTGGTTGTCGGATTTGACTGAATACCTAGTGGTTACACACGCATCTCCTAAGATCTTGGACACCTTCATCGTCTATAGGGCCTAGGCCTACTGCACCGCATAAGAGCTAGAAATACTCGCAAAATGCATTAAACAGCTTTTCCAGAGAACACTTGTAGTCGATGATGTACCGATAAGGGCGTGTGTACCGGGCACGCTGTAACTTCACATGAGCATAGTCTGAACATAGCAGTGCTGGTCGGACGGACTGGGTTTTTAACGATTGCTAGTTTGACTTTTGTTTTAGTTGAGAGCACGAGCACACACACTCAAACACATACGGCTTGTCATGTTGATCACAAGAGAGAAATAGAACAGCGAATAGAAGGAAACATAACAGATTACGTCCCCTTAATATGACGCGATGGACGACAGACGTCATGAAATCTATGACGCTACGATGATAGTCTCGGCAAGTCGAGACTAAAACCCAGCTATAACACTGAATGACTCTCGCGCAAGTTCTCAAAAGCGTGGTTACCCCTTGCACATCCGGTCTATAGGTACATGTGCATTTTGGAATGTCAAGGACGACAGAAAGAAGAGCCAGCTATCATGCATTTCGTGCACCCTTATTTATCCTCTATTGTATGTGTTATAAGAGTGCAATAGTTACATCATAGATATAACAAGAGAACAATGGAAATACAAGAAATATACCTAGAGTACATTTACAGAGACAAAGAAGGGAGGTCATGGGATATATATATATATCCAGGTATGGACACGGGTTTAATATTTTGGTATCAGGCTATTTGACAAATCATTCAAGGACAAAACAAAAGACGACTATTGTCTACAATTATGCAGTCATCACACTCACTTCAATGTAGTTATATATATCTAAAGCTATATAGGGGCTGTTTTAGGAAATGTCATCAGCAGAAATGGGTCTGACTAAAGACTACGCGGCCACACGCGACCGCACGCGCGACCTCCAACTAAAGCATGTTCATGTAATATTTTTTATATATATATATATATATATATATATATATCTATATACGGCTTGTGTGTGTGTGTCTGTCTGTCTGTGTGTTCGCGATTCACGGCCAAAGTTCTCGATGGATCTGCTTCAAATTTGGTGGGCATATTCAGGTAGACCCCGGACACAATCGTGGAAAATTTTGAACACCTGCGTGCTCTCTGCGCGCAGCGCTGAACCGATTTTGGTTTTTCTGTACATCCATTCCCAGAAACTCTTCCTTATCTTCTCCAGTGTTTTGCGCGTTTATCTCCCTTCCTTCGTATGGTGCGCCGGTAAAGCCGGCGTACACCCGGCAAAGCCGGGTCCCCGGCGAAGCCGGGTATTCGGCTCTGCTTCTTCCCGGCGAAGTCGTACCCAGCGAAGCGGGTATTCATCTAGTATATATATATGTAGTATTCTTCACAACATTATTTGACTTGGTACCAAGTTTCAAGTTTCAATTCATAGAAATCAAAAATATGGGAGTTATGATGCCTTTTCGAAGAGCTATTTAGCGAAAGTGAGAGCATCGGAATTCTGCGTTCGACCTTGTTCGCATTGTTCACCCGCACGCTCGACCTCAAACTAAAGCATGTACATTTCTTTATTTTTTTTTTTATATATTTAGTATCTTTACAACATTGTCTCACTTTGAACCAACTTTTAAGTTATAGAAATCAAAAATAAGAGTTATGATGCATTTTTGAAGGAAAAAATCCGAGGCTTTCTTTTTTGCTCGATATACTCTTCAAAAATGAATCATAACTCCCTTATTTCTTATTCCTATAATCTAAAAGTTGGTACAAAGTCAGACAATGTTGTGAAGATACTAGATATATATAAAAATATTACATGTACTTGCTTTAATTAGAGGTCGAGGGTGCGGGTCTAAAAACAATGCGAACATGGTCGGACGCAGAATTCCAATGCTTCACTTTGCTTGATTGCTCTACGAAAATGCATCATAACTCCCTTATTTTTGACTTTTATGATTTAAAACTTGGTAGAACGTGAGGAAATACTGTAAAAATACTAGAACATTAAAATTCTTTCTTGTATGCTTTTGTTGGAGGTCGAGCACGGTCGCGCATGAATCAGACCGGCAGAAATTGTTGAAAAATGTTAAACTATTAGATAAACCACTCTGCCTACATAACACATCAGAATTTTAAATTGTTTCCACATCACTAAAAATACTTGACAGTTACTGTAAATCAGTCTACATGACTAAGCTGGGACAATTTAATGGTATCCCAGCCAGCATGATTCTGCGTGACGCATGCGTTATTTCTGCGTTTTTCATGCGGGGATGCGTACGGCCTCGTGACACCTTCGCTTCGCGCGCGTTACTTTTCGCCAACTTTTACGCAGATTGTCGCATTCGAAACGACTTCACCACGCAGTGTTTAGCACGCATGGATTCAATGAAAAGGTGATTGCAATTTTTGTTTTTCCTAATTTTATACCGTGGGTTTATGCATTTACTTCATGAAATAATTTATTATATTTTATGTTATTAAAAAATATTTACTTTTAAATTTTGGTTATGAATAGTTATTCTTCTTCAAAAACTTCTTTTGTTTTTTTTTAGAAAAAAAATTGCATAAAAACTTTCAATCCGTTATTTTTCAGTTTATCTTAAGACAGTTTCGGTTAAAAAAAATACATTTAAAAGTTTAATAAAATATTTTTATTTTATGTAATGGTTTTCCCATTTAATTTTTATTTAATCATTTTGTTATTACTAACATTTATTTGCTTAATTGTTATCCTGATTATTTTTATCTTAAAATAAATATGATTATTTTAATTTGTATTATCATTATAATTGTTTTAGCATGTAATATAATTATTGTAATGGGGATTTGGTATTGTTGTAGGAATCAGCTTTCCACAAAATAATGTCGTGGAAAAATCTAGGCAAAGCATAATAAAAATATTATATGAACAGAAAAGATAACTGAAATCTATATGAACACCCATAACAAAACGATAAAAACATTAAAAAAAATTCAGATTAAACAAAAAAATGTAAACTAAAGTAACTTTGAAACTAATTATCTACTCAAAATAAAGGCTGATGTTAATGGTTACATAAAATTTGTTCTCAGCATATTTTCATTTTATTTTATTTTGCTTTGGAAGAAAATCTCTATGAAAGTTCAATTTCAGGGGAGACAGTTACCTTGACTGAAAAGAGCAATTTATTGAAGTTATTTCCCTTGTCTGTCAGACAATCAGACAATCTCCAACTTCCTGTTGGCAAGAAGTCTGTCAAATCCACATTGTATCGGCGTTTTTTTGCCTTTTCTTCATATTGACTTGTATTTTTGACTTGCTTATTGGATGCAAGGTAATCTTATCCTTCTCTCTGAAATGAAGATTGACTTCTTTCAAGAATAGGTAAGTTGATCAACTGAAGGAAAGATTTGGGAATTTGAATTTTTGATAGCTCGCGGCTTCGGCTTCCGAGTTTGATGGCAGAGAGAATTTCTCACACTTTCGATTTTTTTTTCGCCTAGAAGAACACTGTTCTATTCATTCATGTTTGTTTTGTCTGAAAGATGGATGAATGAACTAACTTTTCCAAAAACATAAAGTTGATTGATGCAGTGGTTTGTTTTTAAGGAGTTGTGGAAGAGTGAAAATACCATCCGAATCCCGATTCGCGGGTCGCTCACGGCACCATAAAAACTGAATTTTCGTTTATCATTTTATGTCTCATTGTCTGTTTCTTGGTGAACTTTGGTTGGTTCCTAATCTGGTCGAGTCATTGCGGCAGCAGTTGTCAGGAGCTTTAGTAGTAATACTAATAGGCTCTTCATATATCTGGTTTTTTTTTATTTGTATCTTTTTATTTTTCCACAGATGTTCAACTTTCAGTTCCGCATACTGACATAGACTCATAGTCATAGTGGAATATTCTGTGTCTGAGTCTCGGAAAAGAGAAAAATTACCCTTGTTCCCGAGGCATGCATAGACTAGAGAGGCAGGCAGAGGCTGTGTCAGCGTGTGCAGTGATAAAGTTGAAAAACAGATTTTTTTGAAAAAAACAAACAAATACATCACAGAGAAAATAAATATACTAATTTAGTGAAATTGAGATGCTTATATTTAATAATTAATATTCCAGTTTTGATGTTTGCGTGTTACTGTTACTGTTAGGTTTGGGAATCAATGTGATCCTATTTAACTTCCAAGTATTTATTTTTTCAGAAAGCTTTGACTTGAGTATGACGGTGCTCACTGCTTGTTTGAACTGAAGGTGAAGAAAGCTGAGATGGACAGTGACCTTAACACCGCCACCGATGCCAGTAACGCAGACTGTCGTTCCGTCCCGGCAAGGTGAAGATGAACAGGTATGGCTCGATAGCAATGCATGAGTGTCTCATTCAGAGTCATTGATTGATAGTGACACTGACAGCGTCTTTTTGTTCTGTGACTTTGGCTTATTTTGTGTTTTATTCTTTTAGTTATAACCAGATGTGTCAAACAAATTCAGCTGATCTCTTTTACTGTTTTAGTGAAACAAATGTATTGTTTCCAGCAAAGGGAAAAAAAATCGGGTGGGGGCGGTTGGTCGATTTTATTTTTATATTTAAATTTTTATTTTATTTTAATAGTTTTATTGATGTTTGTTTTTAATTAACACAGGCATCTCATTGATGAGAAAGTGTGAACTGTGTCCGCGGGATGCCAGAGAAGAGTAACTTTTCATCCAAAGTCTGCAAAATTGAATTTAAAATTTAACCTTTTTGATGAATATTTTTGAATGAATACAAAAAGTTCTAGTGTTTGGAGGAAAAGTTAAGGTCAGTTCAACTTTAAACAAGGATTTTTAGTGTGTGTTTGTTCTTCTGTCTAAAAAAAAAAATAAAAAAAAATCTGCTTGAAGTAAATACACACAAAAATTTTCATCTCCAACTGCTGAGTCCCTACATCTTTTTACCCCATCAAATGCCACTCTGTATGCCCCTTTAAAAATTGATTGCAATGTATATATTCCTCATCTTCTCCTGAATTCAAAAATATAGAGATGTCACGTTTACTTTGAACATTTGCTCAGATTGTTTTTTAGTGCTGATGGTTTCTTTTCAGGCCGACAGATTGTCTAAAATATGTATTGCTTCATGTAAACGACTTTTTGTTCTTCTTTTCTTCCATTCAGCGGACACAAGACTACGAGCAGAGCAGAGCGGCAAGATAAACATCAGTTCTTGCTGCTGGAGAAGGTTCTACAGGAGCAGATGGACCTGATGCGACTAATTTAGTAATTGGTCGCCAAAGAATCATGGTGGAGCCAGAGCCTGTGCTACTGTTCGATGGAGTCATCTTTTTACTGTTGAGTGTGGAAGATGTTGAAGGCACATGATGGATCTGTCGAAGGAGTGATCACTGGTAGGTGGCTTTGAATGCTATTGTTGAAGCAGACCAGTCATGCCTGTGCTATTTTCCCCAGATAACTGTAGCAAGATCTTGTGAGAGTGACATGTTATTGTTGGACGCTCTTTAGGCTTTAAATGTTACCTTGAGTGTGTGCTTTTTGGAGGATGCCAGATGGTATCACGGTTCACGGGTGTATCTTAACTGTTCATCAGTTCTCAGTCATGACCAGTTTCCCATTATCATGGGAATTCATGCAAGGTTTATGCGTATTGGTCACATTTGTGAATTTAACCAACACATTTTGATGATAAAACTATGCTTATGGGTACGCACAATGATGGGCCTCTTTTTCTCATGTGGGGTGCGGAAAATGCATGCACCACTTTGTTTTCTGTGATCATTGCATCTGTGAGAAATAATGCAAATATTGCTCTGTGGCCAGAGCTGCCATCTGCTAGGTTTTCAGGGATGTAACAGAAATTGCTACGCTGTTTCCTCAAGTTCAAAATTGCAAGTGCTACACTCAAGCAAATAATCACAAACATGCAACAGTGCCTTCTTGTGAGTTCTGATTCTCACTTTGTGTAGGCATCGGATTATGGGTCAGAAAAAAATTGTCCACACTGAATAGTATCACGGTTGACGCTCTCTTCTAACTATGTTTGTGCTTTCCAAATGAAGATTTGTGAGATAGTATTGAATGATTGATGCAGGTCACCTGAGGTGTGTGATTACATTTTATGACAATGCTACACTCAATCACCATTTGCTCTTCTGAAAACTTTTTTTTTTAAAGCAAGTGTGATTATTGATTTTTTGTTCCAGGTGACAGTATGATGCTTCCAGATTGAATTGTTTGTATGTGAAGAAGAGCTGTCTGAATATTTGATTTTTGGAATTCAGTTGGCTTGTTTTGTTTGTTTCAGATCCATGACCATGAGCTCGGTGTGGTTGGTGGACATGAACTAAAGACGACTACTGATGCTGTGATGACGAAGGTGTTCCATAGGCTACACGGTTGCTGACAGGGGGCTCTGGGGGAGGGCAGGGAAAGAGACCATGGTGTACGCTGCGACTAAAAGCCATCGACAGTGAGTTGTTTTTCATAATTTGTAAAATCATCCTGGTCCTTTTAGGAAGAAGATAAAATCCATGTCTACAAAACAACAAGTTATTTCTGTCTCAAATTTTGTTCTTTGGAATCAATTTTAAATTTGCCATGTTTCACATGTGAATGATAGTTGTCAAAGCTTTTACGCTTAACATTAAATTGCTAGAAGCCAAGTTCCTGAGCTCATTTGTCAGTGTCATGGATTTTCGACTACATACGAAATAAGGATGTTAGCAAACGGTATGATGTCGTCACATATGCGTCTGCACGTCACAGTACATGTATTATGAATTTCCGAAGGCCCCCAAAGAAAAAGTCATAGTAAAGGTAACTTTAACCACTTGACTGCCTTATGACGGGTATACCAGTCATGCGCTTGTGCAGCCGCAGCGCCTTAGGACGGGTAAACCCGTCTTCTCCGTTCCGGGATTTTCCAGAAATGCTACGTCACTGCTGACACACAAATAGCAGCCAATGGCTTGGTAGGATACCTCATTCTCATGAATAAACATAAATGGTGACGCGGTTTTGCGTTTGAAGGCTATTTTCGGCCTTGTCGACAGGGTATGGGAGAGAAATCTCGACTCGTCAAAATGGCTAACGGTGACTGTCGACCGGGCCCTAGTAGGGAAAAACAAAGCCGGACTGACGCTACAGGCGGTGCAAATGATTATGGATACTGACAGGGGAAGGGGGAGATCTTCTTTCGGACAATTCGTTGGAAACAGGTAGATGACAGTGATTATAATCCTTTCTTGGAGCGAGCAAAACAGCCACCTGTGTTTGATCCACAGGCACCGGAAGATGCGCCGGGCTGATTTTTCAAAAGTTCATATTTAAACATCATTATAAGCCAAACTAATTATCATTTCCATGATTAGACACTAAAAACAGATTCTTGGTTCAATTTCCTTTAAAAACAACATAGGTTTTACTTACCTACCTACTGCCAGTTTGAAGCTAGATTTTTTTGTGAATTATTACACCCCAAACTCCAATATTCCCTGGCAGTCAGGAATGCACATACCCAAGTTTTGATTGGCAGCGAAAGGGTTAAAACAAATATTAGGGTAGGTATTTTTTTTTACTTCTCTTCTACAAGGATTACAATGTGTTGTAATTTCCTAACTCAAGTATAGTTGGTGTGTTGTAAAAGCGTATGGTGTGTATGCAAGTTTGTGTGTCTGTATGATTTTTAGCAAGTTTACAGGTGTCAGGAAATAAACTTGAGACTTTTTTCAAATCAGTGATAGTTGTTTGATGATCTAAGTTCATGTTATTTTTTGTTTTCTCATGCAGAGGCTGTTCCGTGAAGCTGTACGGGTGCCACAGGTCAAGACCTTGAAGACGGCCGTTCAAGACTGGTTTTTGGAAGCCTGTGATAAAAGAAAGAGACAACAGGCCATGGAAGAGCCTTCATGATTTGGTTTGCAGTAATTGAACTTTGTAATCTCTGTAGGCTTATTTACAATGCTAGTTGCAAAAATTTGATGAATGTAAGATTTGACTCGCCTGAGAAATTGCTAGTGAGTAATTGTATTTCACAGTTCAGGTCTGTGTGGCTGATGGGTAATGTACAGAAGAGTCTGGGGTTTTGTTGGACATTATTTAAGCTAAGCTTTAAACTTCACACTCTTCTACAGATGATGTTCAGACATGATGTACCCTTTTAGGTTGTGTCAGAACGACAGAAGACTAAACTGGAAGTGCTCAACTACCATTACTATCAGTGGAGACGCATGGATGCATTTGAACTTTTCTTGTGGGTATCCCATACTAAAAATATAGAATACATGATTCTGGAAAAGCTGTTCAAGGGCACTTACACACTATATTCGATTTTTAATACACGACTCAAACCTTCAGGCTAAATTAAAATGAATAAAATACAAGTATAAAGAGTTCAGAAAAGAAGAAAACAAAAAGTGAACAAATAGAAAGAAAAGGTTTTAACAATTCCTTGTCATTTATGGGAGTCGAACGCAAACAACCTAGGCAGCTTGAAGGAGACAATGCATGATGCGGGTTTTTGTTGTTCTTTATTATTTTTTGGAGTTGAGTTGAGAATTTAGAAGCGAGACTAGAAATATACTTTTTTTTTTTTGCTGTTAAAACCGTTATGATTGGATTTCTATAGATGTAAGTCTTGGTGCACCTGATAAAAATTTAGCCCTTGAATGCAGGCAGTGTAAGGTAAATGAAGCAAAGTTCTCTCCGAAACAGCAAAAAAAATGCATTTCAATTATATTGATCCTCGCCACCTTATTTTGTTTGCTGAGCAGCTGGCCGCTGGAGACTTGTCTATCATTTTGTGAGTAAGCTGCGTGTTTTACATCCATTTTGAGATGGCAAACCTATGTTTTACGCAGTCTGATAAATTTTTTTTAATTTATGAGTTTTATGTCATGTTTTTTTTTAAATTTATGAGTTTATGTCATGTTGGTGTGCTTATACATATCAGTGGAGAAGGGGCATTGAATAAGTGTTTCTTTTTGATATCATTGTTCTGAATTTTGACTATTAGCTGGCATTTTACCTTTTGTTTCATTATTGTAGTTGTTACTTTTGTGTAGTGAAACTTGATAACTCACTGCTGCCCATGTCTAGGTTGTGTCAATTGTTTTTTCTTCACTGAACGTACCACTGATTATCAATGATGACATCAGGGTTTTGTTCTGTTTTTTTCTCTGGCATTTGAATTTGCTTCAAATCATTGTGAACTTTTTTTTTCCATGCAAAGTTACTGGTATATGTGAATATGTTAACACACTTCAAATCAAAACCTGAAATGTCTCCTTTTTAAAAGTAATTTTTTTAATTTCTTTTATTTAAATGGTACACATTCATATGATTGTCTCCCTTTTTTTTCCTTTTTTTTTTCCTTTTTCCTTTTTTTTTTGTCTCTCCTTCTCTTATTTTGTTTTTTTCTTTCTTATTCTTTGGTTTGTTCTTCCTTTTATCTTCTTATCCTCTTTCTCTTGCTTGTTCCTTGTTTCAGTATGCTTTCACGCCGCCCCATCTAATTATTTTGTGCTCCATCCACATCTGAATTTCGTTCAGCTGCCTTGTCCGAAATGTGTGTGGGACACATATGTATGTTTAATGTCAATGTTCATGTTTCAAGTTCCTTGCTTTGTGAATTGCATACCAATGTTTTATGCAGTCGTGATAGATTCTAAATGTATGTGTTATCCTAGTTTGGTGTACATTGACTGGATTTCGATCCCTGGAGAATGGGCATTAACTAAGTGTTTGTTTGTGATATCATTAGTAATCTGAAGTTCAACTATTAGCTGGCTTGTAGAACTTTTTTTCTCTTTTTGTTGCTGTTCTGTATTCAAACATGTTGATACAACTCACTGCTGCCTATGCCTAGGCTGTGCCAATTATTTATTTATTTGTTTACATCAATGTGATATAGTGACGAGTGTACATCAAAATTCTCTCTTATAAGTTATACTGGATTCTTCACTGCATGTACTACGGCGTATCGATGATGACTATCAGGGTTTTGTTCTATTTATTCTTTGTTCTGCCAATTTGAATTCTGCTTTGAATAGTATTTTGATCATTTTTGTTTCCGTGCTGCTGGTATGTCAAAATGCAGTGAAATTAAAACCTGGAAGTCACAATGGCAATAAGCGAGATTCAAATCTCTCCTTTGTTTTAATCAATTTATTTGACTGCATTTTTGTTTTAGAACTTGTACATAATTATGATCATCTCTGTTATCGAACCTGCACGCTTGACCTTTGTCTTTCTGGATCAATACAATGTTGTGCACTGCCCATTATTTGTTTGTGAGTGCGTAAAGCGGTTGTGTGGTCTGCGTAAAATTGTGTAGGTCAATCGTGACATCTGCGTGGAGAGTGCGTCAAATGCGTGAGAATGCGTAAAGCAATTGTGACATCTGCGTGGAGAGTGCGTCAAATGCGTGAGAATGCGTACAGCAATTGTGACATATGCGTGAAGAGAGCGTAAAAAGCGCGTAATGCCTGAGAATGCGTCAATAATTCGTAACATCTGCGTGGAGAGTGCGTAAGATGATCAGGACATCTGCGTCAAGAGCGCGTTAAATGCGTAAAGCAATCGTGTCGTCTGCGTGGAGAGCGCGTTAATAGCGTGAGAATGCGTAAAGCAATCGTGACGTCTGCGTGGAGAGTGCGAATTTGTCTTGGTGTCAAATAAGCGTGCGCTGGAGGTGCGTATGGTCTGCGTAATCTGAGGGAAAACGAGTGTGTCACGCATGTATTTCGCTTTGCAAAATCGCGCGCGTTACGCATGCGTCCAGTGCAGTTGTTACGCAGAGTTTGGCGACTGCGACACGCATTCGCTGCGCAAAATTTTGCTGGCTGGGATATAGGGGGGGGGGGGGGGGGGGATAAAAATGCGTAGTAAATAAACATTCCATGATGACATTAACTGTGACAACTAGACCCTTGACACCTGGCACTGTTAGTGTTACAAAGGACAAACGTACAGGCCAGACACACACTGTGACATTACTCTGTCTGACTCAGTCTGCAGTGCAGAGCATATATTTATACGTGTAGTCTGTGCGTACATGATAACAACAACAAAACAATAAAAGATAACAGATGTAAAAAAAAAAAAAATCGTATCAGTCACAACAAACTTCTTTATCTGCACGCACTATGAACAATGAAGGTCAGCTTCCTATCGAGGAAGAAGATAATACCTTCAGAGACGGTAAAAAGTTCTGCACAGTGCAAACAGAACGAATCCGAAAGTGGGATGAAATTGACCTCAAGCACTTCCGGGAAAGTTCACTTTGGGGAAGGGATGTGTATAATTCTTCACACGTCTTTCTGACAGGTCTTTTTGACAAATAAATACAACTTTTAATGGGGAACAAGAAAATTCCGTAAATTGTGAGCTGTTTTAACTAGCTCACATAATTTCAACACGAATGGTAGACACCGCACGCCACAAAGGCTACAGCATTCCCTCTACTTCCGCTGAATGGTACAGACCTTGTGGAACATGGCGGCGGTCATGTGAACGTTGCGAATCTTTGCATGATTCAGTGAACTCATCTTTGCATAGTTAGAGAAGTGAGGTTTGAATGCATACTGCTGAAAGGCATGCCATGCTATGTTGCTAACTTTGTGTTGGGTTTTAAGACTGAGTCTGTGCTTGATTTCTGTCGCTTCTAGACCGTGTGTCGGCTAATAATTATGTCATAATCACATCAGAATGACTGATACTGTTGTTTGTTTACAAACATATCTACTGTGATCGCCTTCAATAAAGTTTCATTGTGCATTATTTTCTGTGCTTGAACATCTTCATTGAACTGTAACAAAGAGAAATATGACAATTGACATCTAACTCTAAGCGATATCTTTGCATCCAGAGTTTTAAAAATGTCACAAGACTTCAGTGAGAACAGAATTCTAATCCTTCAGGACAATAACTGAGCTGCAGAGTTCAAAAATAAAAGTTCAGCTGGGCGTGAACAGCAACGCAAATCCCTTATTTAGTTGGAGTTAAAATGAGTTCACAGGAAAATACAAGCGACATTACACAGGTAACGATGGAACCAAAAGAAAATGAGGAATCAAGTGCCAGTGAAACTGAAAGAACACAGGTTATTATCAGCAACACTGCCTCATCAGATGTGACAATGGAATCAACAGAAAGTAGAAAATCCAGTGCTGATGATAAAATGAGGTCTGGCAACAGTGCCACATCAGACTTGGAGGATGCTGCTGCTGGGATGGAGGAAGGGGGAGAGGCTGAGTTAAAAATTCCAAGAGAGCATGCACGCCTGGACTCACTTTTGTCTCAAATTCCCAAGAAAGCTCAGCATGGACTTCTGATGCAGTGTGACCTGATTCTGACTTGCATTGATGCCAACGAGCACTTCATTGCCCTGGGCACAAACATTGGTCTGACGTTCCTCTACGGCCGTAAAGATCAGACTGTTCAACGGCTCAAGTCAGAGGTATTCTTTTCTATACTTGCATGTTGCTTCTCTCTGGGTTTATTCATATTTGCATACAGGTAGCGGACATTATGATTTGTATCAATTACATTCGCAGGTTTCTCAGGTTGCATTGCCAGTTGAGTAAGTCAATTTAGTTTTGGGGAATTTCATAAAAAAACATTGTCATCTTTATAGTTTCCAAACCCAAACCCAATCCCATGCACTGTTTTGCTAAGAAAAAAGAAGATGAAAGAATGGGCATAAGTTTTACATTTGTAGATTTTTACTAAATTGAATTATTGATTTTCTTTCAATGTTAAACTTAAAGATGCTTTACAGTACATAACTTAATTGTCACTTTTTTCAGGTATCAAATGAAGTTATAACCTGCATCAAATTACACCATGGGGTGGATCATCAGCTGGCCACAGGAATGGCGTCGGGCAGCCTCTGCATCTTCCTCATCCCTAGCTACATCTCACAGCACAAAAAACAGGTACAGTGAACTCACAATCCCCGCCCCCTTGACCCCCCTCCACCCCCCTTTGACCCCCATTGACCCCCGTCCACCACCCCTTGACCCCCCCCCCCCCTTTGAAGACCCCAGATTTAAGGCTGCCTCCTTTTTGATTCAAGATCCTGTTTTCTCTGACTTTCTTTCAGTCTTTGGTCACAGTGGAAAGGTGATTTATACATAGAACGAACCTTGTCGTTGATTCTTTACAAGGACTGGTCATTGCAGGCAAGTGGTTGTTATTGAGAGAATGGCCATCAGGGCACGTGCAACTGTTTCCGCAAATGAACATGATAAGAACTTACAGGCAAATCCGGATAAGACGAAATTGAAGGGACCGAATTGTTATTGTGTCCTATCCGAAATTTCGACTTGGTCATAGTACAGTGGAACCCCTCTCTAGCGACCTTGAAAATGTTGACAAAAATCGGTCCTTATGGAGGGGGGTCCTTACAGAGGGAGGGGGCGGGGCCACAAAGAAAGTCACCTCAGATTTTCTTAAAAAAAGAAAACAGAGAAGTTTGAGTTGCTGACGACCGTTTCCTCAAGTAAACTGCTTCGATTTCATGTTTGACATTGTCGATGGTGTCCACCAGTTCTGGTGCATGTTTCAATGCAAAAAGAGTTAGTTTCTGAGCAAGCATTTCTTTACAGCAGTCCCTGCAATGATGAAGGCCCTCCGAGAAAGAGAGTGAAAAATCGGCCACCGTTCTCAGCATCGGGTATCTGTGTGTAACCTCTTTCATTGACAAGATACTCTTGTTTCCCTGCAGCCTTGACCAGTGAGTCGGTTACCTAATCTGTGAACCCTTCAGTTGTGTTGCTTTGTCAAAAGTTAGACACAGTCAACTAGTTTTGCTCTGAGTGAACAGCGGTGCAGCTGGGTGACACCTCTCTGGCCACAGCACCAAACAGTACATGGCTGGGGAGAGAGAGAGAGAGAGGGGGGGGGGGGGGTGGGGGGTAGCTGGCTAAACTCAGTGGGGTGTCCGGTGTCACTGAAGTCAGCAGGAAGAGCATTGGAGAGAAATAGAGAGGTGTACTCTTCCAAACAATTTCCAAAGATCAGTTGTAGGGCTTAGGGTAGTCAGTGAGGGAGAGTGAGAGCTGTTTGTGTACAGTCCGACTGAAGAGTGAAAAGTCACTGCCACAAGATCGGCATGCAGTCAATAAAGCCAGACAAGAAGAATGATTATGACATGCGGCTCTATCTGCTGGGTTTTTTTTTTTATTCAAACTGGTTTTCAACGCTTATTCTCACAAAGCATCTGCACACCTGCCTCTGCCTCTGTGCTGTGTTTGTGTGGCTGCTTTCGTATGATGTCAGTGCATGGTGAGTGCGTTCACTGCCTTGTCACCACTTCCCCACCTTTTTCAGAATGTTTTCTTGGAGTTGGATAATTCTCCTTACTCCTCGCCCCCTCCTTACTCCTCGCCCCCTCCTAACTTCAGTTCATACTTTATTGCGTGCCGACTGACCAGTCGGTGTGGCGTCCGTGTAGAGAAGAAGGGAATAAGGTTACACAATGCGCTAGTGTGAGACACCAAGTTTCGTGTTTCGAGTTGCTGTAGTAAATATAGAGTAAACTTTGTCTTTGGGACTGACTTTCTGTTGTGTGCTATCCGTCTTTCGACTTACGTAAGAGAAATCCCATTTCGAGCTCAGGGTACTTTGTACACATAGATAAAGAGGGATAATTCCGGACCAGAATTTCTTTGTGTGCTAAGCGAATTTTTGACTTAACCGTTTGTGAGTTAGCTGGATTTGCCTGTAAATTTTTTAGGGGCAAGAACGTGCTCTTGCTGTTTAAAGTTTTGCATTTGAATTTTCTGTTTTCAGTTGCAGAAGTTTGATGTGCGTTCAGTCCATCGCCACTACATCACATGCGTTGAGTGGAGCACCAATGGAATGAAGCTGTTCAGTGGGGACAAAACAGGACATGTCGTCGTGACAGAAGTCGATTTCTATCAGGTATGGATTTTATGGGGATTTCTTGTAAGCATATACAACAGTTTGCTTTGGTCAGCTAAAACTAAGTCTGTTGGTGACAATTTCTTATAGACCCCAAATTAGTTGAAAAAGGCTTGAATTCTCAAGAGTCAAAAGAGTGTGCCAGTAAATTTAACTAAAATCTCATGTTCACACCAAAAGTACATATTTATACTGATATAGGCACCTTTGATTTCAAAGCCTTGATGTGAGGCCAGACTTTGGTTACATTTTTTTAAACTTTGCCCGGATTTGTTTTGTGTGTGTTTTCTTTAACAATAAATGCTGTTGTTATTACTAGTACTGTAGTAGGGTCCTCGCATCCACCACCTGTTATGCTATGACTCTAGTATTTGTATTTTCACAGGGTGAGTGCAAGTCATCACTGCTGCTGGTGGAACCACCAACAGAGATTGTTCAGCTGAACTATGACCACAAAGTGCTGCTGATATCCACCAAACAGCGCTCTTTTGTCTGCCGTCTGGATACAGCTGGGGAGACAGTTCAGGCTGGCCAGCAGGAGAGGAAAGTGTAAGAGAATTATAGAGTCTCGGGTATAATTGTTGTCAGTTCGATAGGTGATAATGAAGTGGTGGATAAAATGATAAGTTGCATTCAGATGGGGTTGGGGATGGAGGGCGTTTGGAGCAGAAACAAAGACGTTTAGAAGCAGACAAAGATGGCAAAGAATTTTCTAAAGCAGCACTGCAGGTGCAAATGAGGCTGTTGAATATATCTGCAGAGCAATTGAGTTTGTGCCGTCAGTTCATTGCAAAACATAGGCAGCCTTCATAATTTTGTCATTGTTTAATTTCAGCATGTTTCGTGAGGTCAACAAAACTCTGCAAAAACGTTATGTGGGTCATATGATTTTGTTGAGCAATGCATTTTTTTGTTTCAGATTATCTGCTTAGGTTATCATTATATCAAAATCAATCAAGTTCTCTTTCATGCCATCAGTTAACAGGCTTAATATCTTACCACTGTAACATCAATGCTTTCATTTACTTATGATAATCCCTTTTTTCACCAGCAAGGGAAATTTTGGAGCTTGCTTCATCCCTGGTCTCTGCAAAGTGGAGGATGCCCTTCTCTATGCAGCTCGGCCAGGCTGTCGTGTGTGGCTTGCCAGCATCTCCGGCGCTGTCCTCAACACTCACATCTTCAAGGAAAGCATCAACGCTGGGGTGCACGAGATTCCAGTTCTTCGGCCCAGCAAAAGCACCTTTAACCCTAACGCCGAGCTTCAGTTCAGTCGACTGCTGATTTACAAGGAAAAGCAACTCATAACGTACAACACCACCACATTGTTTGTGCTGGATCCCAAGATGAACCGGGTCGTGGCCAGTCAGAACCGGTTGGGTGGAATCGTGGATGTGGCGGTTCACAAGGATGAGGTGTTTGTGCTGAGGAGGCACAATGAGGATTCAGTGATTCGCATCGCTCTCGAACCGGAGGAAATCTGCCACAGAGGTCAGGGGAAAATAATGCAGGATATGGGGAGGTCTAAAGCATGTCATATTGAGTATGTCGAGTTATTAGTGAAAACAAAGACTTACAGTGAAACACATTTTTAAGTGCAGAAAAGTACAGAGTAGGTAAAAGAGCAGTGACATGGGTGCTTGTAGCTATGTCTGAAGCCTAAACATTAGCATTTTGATAAGTATTCCAGCAGACGGTTGTCGGAACAAAATAACGATCTGAAGCAAAGTGGACTAAGACTGATCCCATAGTATCAGCAGCAGCATTGGGACATTTTCCAGAAGATGTTTCAGACCCCACATGCCTCCATGTTCATATTATGCTGGAATTTCCATTTTCTCTTTTTTGTATAAAATGCTAGATGAAACAAAGAAGTTATGTCATAATTGTTATAATGAAAAGTGTTTTCATCCATTTTGTTTGCAGCAATGCCATTCGACCTGCCGCTCTCCACAACAACTGCTGGTGCAGCCAGCACCAATGCTTCCCCTACTGCAACTCCCATCACAGCCAAGAAACAAGAGCCACATGAGAACAAAACCAAGGCTTTCTTCAAGAAAAACTTCTTCGCTCCTTTGAAGAAACTGGACAACTTCATTCACGAACAAAAAGCCCACATCGCAGAATCCCTTCAAGACAGACCACAGCCTCCTCAGAGCCTACATCCTGTGATCAAATCTGCGGCGGACACTGCAAAACCACCTTCTGGTCAGAACAAGAGTGAAGATTCGTCTCCGGATCTGCCTCCAGTTGTGCATTTGGATTCACCAGATCTTGACTTACGAGTCTTCACCGGTGGATCCAAGGAGGCTGGAACGCCAGTGGATATCAAGTCACCTGACAGTGCTCACAGTGCATTGTCTGTTTTTGCTGATGAAGCAGCGTCACCTGTTTCAGAAGGAGTTATGGGTTCTTCAGGTTTGAGGGTGCAAATCACAGCACCTCAAAACAAGGATGAAGCAAGTGGTGGTAAGATTCTTCAAATCATTGTGGTAAACGTGCATATTGTTCAATAAGATTTGATAGCCTGAATTTTATTTAATATTTAACATTTATTTTGTGGATTGTGCAGAGGTTAATTCACTCCACAAAAGTGGCTACACTCTAGTACGCTGTCAGACATTTTCTTTGAAACATTGACTAATCCTGAAACAGTGGCAGAGCTGTTCTTGTCTCATACAATTCAGTCAAAAAACCAAAACAGGTGGAATTTTAATTACACTGCTCTGAAGGTGTGATTCTTGTATGGCCGATACTAAATTTCTGAACAAATATTACATCGTTTATTCATTATTGTTGGATTGCTTCATCACTTTTGCCACGTTCCCTGAAGAACCAATAAAACATTTAATTTGGCATTGGTTGTATCGGAAATGTTGAATTACTTCTTTTGTTTGTATTCTGACTTTAAACTCGGCAGGAGTTAATGACAAGAAATTTGCAGATTAATTTTTGTTATAAATGAGGGAAAATTCTGAAATACAATGCATTTTCTATTTTGTTTAGGCCAAGGGCATCTTGGACCGATTGGAGATCGCATCGATCTATCGGCAAGCCCTGGTAATGGACAGGATGACATCGTCTTTGCTCACCAGGCGCAAAAAAAGAAGGGAAAGAAAAAGAAACTTAAAGGTACAAGCATTGTCTTTTGTCTGAATGTTTCAATACTTGCCGCTGTTTTTGTGGGGAACTGTGGAAGACCTGCGCTGAACTTGCCAGTTTGTAACACAAGCTGGCCTCAGAGACACAATCATCGATTCCTGAAAAAGAAGAAACTGTTTCTGTTTGTGCATGTGATTTGTGTCTTTGATTCTGATTTTTATATTACTGCATTACCATTTGCCTGTTAGTTTTAATGAAAAGGATGTCTTTGTGAGCGTCAGACTGTTCAGTATAACAACACAATATTCCATCAGTCGCAATCACATGCTGCATGGATTGCATCCACACTAACATTGTACACTTTTTTTTATTTTGTTTTGAGAGGAAACAAAAGAATTGGAATACACTGTGAGTAACTCGTTAGTAACTACGTTTTGGTGTTCTCTGCAGTGATTTGGTTCCGTTATTGATACAGTCGAACGTGCCTTTGCGACCACCTCTCGAAAGCAACCACTTGCCCAGAACGACCACTCCGAAGGTTCCCAGACAAGTTTGTCTTCTTATAAAATTCTCCTTTCTATAATCATAGCGACCGCCTGTCTATAACGACAAATTTTGGTCGGTCCCTTGGGTGACCGTCAAAGACAGGTTCGATTGTACTAAACTGAGCAATCATTTTGTTAATGACAACTTTAAATGACAAACATTTTGTTTTTCTATTGCAGGCAAAGGAGGACTTGAAGCGGAATCAGACAACATCAGTCAGTCTTCTTTCGGCAGCCAAGTGTCAGAAGATCCCAGAGCAGAAAACAATCACCAACAGTCTTCTGCTGTCACAGGGGAGGAAGGCGTTGACGACATTTTGCGGAGAGCAGAGGAAGCTCTGTCCAGTGCCACTAAATTTCTCACAGGAGTCGATGGCAATGGAGATCTTCATAACAAAACCAAGGGTCGGGAAATTAACAACTCATCTTGTGGTACCTCACTAACAGATTCCAACAAAAGTGAAGATAAAACAGACTCTGCGAGTGAAACTGCAAGCTCACAGACTTTAGTGAATGAACCATCTTCTGAACAAGGTCAAGGTGTAATAATGAATACTGAAGATGCAAACAAACGCTCTGCTGCTGTAAAAGCAAGCAAAAAAAGCACCAAGGATGTCGGTGCTCTGAACAACAGCGCAAAGAACAATACACCAAAAGCTTCAGGTAATATTTCCCTTCAGTCTGTTGGGGATGCATCACTTCAGTCTTCCAGTTCTGCACCAGGAGAACATCCTGGTGATTCTAAAGAAAAGCCATCAGGATCATCCGGCGAACCAGTGACCCCGACTTCTGTGACTCGGACTGACCCACTGTCATCAGGGGATGTTCGAAAAGAGGAAGAGGAAGACCCCATGTTAGCAGCAGAGAGAACGCTGGACAGCATGACACGATACACCAAGGTGAAGGTCAGAAAAGAAGACTCCGTGGACGATTTCTACTCCAAGTTCTCCGACCCGTACTCCCCAACAGAGTCCCTGGAGTCGTGCTCTTTTGTGTCCCAAGAACACAGATCAGTGTCAGAAGTGGAAGATAGCGAGACAGGCATAGGCAGGCAGGTCTCCACAGGCTCTGTGAGTTCTGCAAGCGAGAGAAGCGTTCCTGAAGCGACACTGTACAGACTTGCTAACAGCTGGTCCGAGTTCACCACGCCTGCCAATATCTACAGTCTGGGTCTCTCTTCCACTCACGTCTGGTTCACGGACAAAAGCGAAAACCTGTACTACTCTGCACTCGGCGGCACCAAGGGTATCCTGTGGCGAAAGGCCGTCGCAGCCCCGTCCAATCAGATTTCAGTGTCACCGTCAGGCCACATCGTCTGGCGGCTGCATCGTGGGAAGGTTTTCGCTGGAACCAAGATCACGCAGCGTCACCCTGAAGGGCTGAAGTGGGTGGAGGCGGTGAGGGATGTGATGCACATGTCTGTGGATGACACCTGCGCCTGGTGAGTCTCCTTGGTGCTTTGTAGCGCAAGTGTTGTGATTGGAAATGCTGTGCTTTTGAGTGTGAGTCAGAGTGTGTGTCAGTACAGCAGTCCCTGCAATGTATGGCCCCCGGCGTGAGCAGCCACCTGACATGTACGGACACATTTGCTCGGCACGGAGTGTTTTCCTTCTATATTTGCCCCCCCTTAAACGGACACCTGCAAAACGTGGACGCAGACACTAATTTTCGGTCCCAACAGAAGGTCATACCTGCAATGTACGGACAGACCATCGTCAAATTTTCACCACAACAAATTGATAACAGAGCAGTCCGGCTCTTGGTACAAAGGTCACAGCCGCAAAGGCGTGTTGACAGTCACTGACAACTTGAGTGCACGTGTACCCATCAGGAGGGGAGTAGTTTTGGTCAGGAGTGGAGTACATGCGAAGATGCCAACATGAAAATGCACTATGCTCTTTATTCTTGTCTGTTGGACGTAAACAACAGAAGCCACAGTCGATGAAGGTCCTGAGCGAAAGAGAGTGAAAAATCGGCCACAGTTCTCAGCATCGTGTGTCTGTGTGTAACCTCTTTCATTGACAAGATACTCTTGTTTCCCCGCAGCCTTGACCAGTGAGTCGGTTACCTAGAATCTGTGAACCCTTCAGTTGTCTTGCTTTGTCAAAAGTTAGACACAGTCACCCTGGTTTTGCTCTGAGCTGGTCTCAATTAGCTGACACCTCTCTGGCCACAGCCCCAAACAGTACATGGCTGGGGGAAGCGAGAGAGAGAGGGGGGGGGGGGGGGGGGGGGGGGGCTAAACTCAGTGGGGTGTCTGGTGTCACTGTCAGCAGGAAGAGCATTGGAGAGAAATAGAGAGGTGTACTCCTCCACACAATTTCCAAGCATCGGTTGTCACGGCTTAGGGTAGTCAGTGAGGGAGAGTGAGAGCGGTGTTGTGTACAGTGTATTTCTTACTGAAGAGTGAAAAGTCACTGCCACATGATCGGCATGCAGTCAATATTAAAGCCAGACAAGAAGAAAATAAATTACATGATTATGACATGCAGCTCTATCTGCTGCTTTTTATTCAAACTGGGTTTCAAGCTTATTCTTGCAAAGCATCTGCACACGTGCCTCTGTGCCATGGCTGTTTTCGTATGTCGGTGCATGGTGAGTGCGTTCACTGCCTTGAGGATTTATTTTATGTCTTCTTTTCAACTCCATTCATACAAATCATTTTTTACAGAACGTTTAAAGAAATATTAGGAGTTTGTTGTTATTGTTTAGTAGCCACAAGAAGTGGTTAGCATAGACTCAATCCTGTTGTTTGTGTGTCTCTGTGTGAGTGTATGGGGGAGGGGGTGGTGTGGTCACCCCTCCCATGACCGGCCACCTGCAATGTACGGACAGTTTTGCTATGGCCCAAGGGTGTCCGATCATGAGAGGGACTGCTGTATGATAGAGAGGAGCATTGGGAATTTTGGTTTTAGCAGTGCGGTCGTTGCCGATGGTATTTGTCAGTGCTGTACGTGTTCCCTTTTTGAGTGTGAGTAGATTTGACAAAGTTGCATAACAAGGGAATGTAAAGAGCAGAGGTTAGATGAAAACATCATTGGTAATGAGCCATAATCTGTGTAACAGAACCTTAACATGGAATAGGAATTTATCCGCATTCTTTACTGCAAGTCTTTTGCCAAATTTCAATTAATGTTGTACCTGATAGTTGTTCTTGAGAAGTCCTGAGTAAAGTTTACAAAGAATAAATATCATTGCGGCATATGTATAGTAACTTGTTTATATTGTGTGTTGCATTCCAGCAAGCTGCATCTTGACAAGCATTTCATTTGCATGCATTTATCATTGTCGTTTGTACGATGTTCACAGGTATGTCAAGAAAAACGGTGATGTGATGATGCAGCGAAACCTGTCAAAAGAACGGCCATGCTTCAGTGGCATTCCTGTGGAAACACACTGCCCAATAAGACAGGTGTTGGCTCGTCACGGTGTGGTGTGGGCGATTTCCGACACCATGAAACTGCTGGTGCGCACTGGGATAGCCTCCAGCACCCCACAGGGGACCAGCTGGAAAGAAATTAACAGGTTAGTTATGTTTGTTTGATTAAATGAGGCACTTTGTTTCTATCTTTTGATGCTTTGTATTATGGCATTAAAAGAAGGGGATGAAAACTTTGTCGCCATATATGTGAAGTATCAGTGAGGTCCACAGTTTGCAAAATTCAATCAAAGTTATTGCTGTAAGAAGAACATTTCGCCTAATCATGTGCCATGCATTTATGCGCAGATGATTACACAGGCACCACTGACCTCACAGTTGATGCCTAGAATCAGTCCTTGTCAAGCCTTTCACTGCTTTGTCAATGTCCTTGCTTTTCAGGGGTCTCAACAATAGCACAAATCATGTTGTTGCACTAGTCAGGTTAGAGGATATTTTACAGTGGAAAACTTGTCATAGAATGTCCTTGCATGTGACAGATACACAGAGCTTGTTAGGTCATGCTTTTCAGGGTTTAAAAAAATAGTCACAGAGTATTTTGTTGCACTAGTCAGGTTACAGGATATTTTTCATTGGAAAACCTTTCATAGAATGTCCTTGCATGTGGCAGACACACAGAGCCGTTCCTGTTCTCCAGTGTGAGTGTGGACAACGAGGGCATAGGCTGGGCGGTGGATGTACTTGGACAGATCTGGTTCACTGATGCTGTGTCCCCGCAAAGACCTGCAGGCAGTGGACATTGGTGGCAGGTAGGTTTTGTGTGGAACACCTCTCTCTTGAAGGAGGGGTTAGGCCAGAATTAGTGCAAAATATATATACTACAAAACAAAACACAAAAAAACACATTTCATTGAATTATTTTTTTTCAAATTCATCATAAGCTACATATGGGTCACTTTACAGTCAATGTGTCAAGCTGTCTTAATTTTAATGGGCACTGCAGAAATTGAGAGGGTAACTTTACGGATGACAAGCCCAAATCAGCAGTGATTTCAACCTTGTAAGTGTGTCAGTGAGGGGTCACTGACTTTTAGCCTAAGCCCTGCTTGTCATAATAGGTGACGGTACCCATGGCTTGGCATGTTTAGGAAACTAACAGAAATTACTTTTGCAGGAGGAAGCTTAAGCTGTGAATTATTTAATTTGCTCATTCAATCATTTTCAAAGTAAACTAACTAAAAGAAATGTGAAAAGATTAAATGCCCTGTAAACATTCCAGAAAGAGAAAACTGTTTAAAACTTAGAATGCGCAGTTAGTGTTGTTATTAGAAAACAATGAAACACTTTTTATTTTTTTATTTAAAAAAGCAATCTTAAAAAGCTTACAATTACCAAAAGGTTAATAAAAAATGTGTATGGCAGGTCCCACTGAGTGAGTACTACGTCCAAGACCCCACCGTTCTGGATATGATCCGATCCATCGCCAAGAAGTTTGACACACAGAAGCTGTCACACATTCTGAGCACCAACAGAGGCGGGCTGATTGTGGCAGGGGCTCAGGGTGTGTGGCTGGCCCTTGACTATCTCAACACTCTCTATGTTTGTCGCAGCAGCCTTCAAGGTATGTGTGATGTTAGTGTGAACATGATGTGATTAAGTTTGTTTCCAGCTATTTTGTGGCATAACTAGAGATATGAGGAGAGAGATAGACATGGAGGATTTTATGGGTTGGTTTGACCTGCCTTTCACTTTTTGCGTTAATCTTTTTCATTTGTAGATATGCATAGCTGCCAACCCTCCCGAATTTTTCGGGAATCTCCCGATGTTTTAAATCCGTCACGAAATCCCGAAATGTGTTCGATTTTCCCGAAAATCGAAATTTCTAACATACTTTGTGTAAGCAGCCTCTTTTTGGGGGAACAAACCGGTGAAAAGACGCTCTGGTTAACCGAGACCAGCCACGTTGGCGTGCGCATGTGCGGAAAATAAGTTGTGCCTCGATCTTTCCGGTTTTGCCTTCCAACATGCCGCCAAAAACAACACCAAAAGACAAAAAACCAAAGGCTAAAGTGAGGTTTTTACCACAGTACAAGGCTAACTATGACTTTATCGACAAGTCAGATAAGGGGGAACACCACGCGTTCTGTAAACCTTGTCGATGTGACATCAACATCGGACATGGTGGGAAAAAAGACATCGAGCTCCATGCTGCCTCCGCCAAGCATTGCGGCAATGTGAAGCAGTCGACTGCTACTGCTGTGAAACAGACGCCAAAGATCACGTCGTGTTTCGCAAATACTTTGAAGGCGAAAACAACAAAAGCCAAATGCAGCACCTGAGCAAGTATCTTCAAATTGTTTTATTTTTTTCATGGAATTATTAGTTATAACATGACTGTTATTTCATTTGTTAAATAAATGTCAATTTTGATCATAATATACCAGAAAAAAAGCAATTTTGGCACCTTCATTTACAAAAAACCTTCAGCTTCAGGGGGCGTTGCCCCCTGACCCCCACCAAGGGCGTTGCCCCTGGACCCCACCGGGGGCCTACTGCGGCCCCCGGACCCCCACAGGAATTTCATTGTCAGAAAGTTGGCAGCTATGGATATGTGTGTATGCACGTTTGTGTGTGTGCATGTATTCATGTGTACATGTGTGCGTGTGTGTGTGTGTGTGTGTGTGTGTGTGTGTGTGCTCGCGCAGTGGAATCTGCCTTTTAAGAACTTCCTTCTTCCGATTTTCTGTTCACATCCATTTTTATAAAGACCTGATCTTCTTAGATGTTTGTAGATCAGAAAAGGTTGGACTTGGAGGAGCACTGTGTGTCAATACAGAATGTGCTCTTTTCTCTGCTATGTTTGCAATGCTTGCCTTTAAGTATGAATGCTTTGTCCGTAGGGTACCACTGGTCACCAGCACAGCCGTCAAAGATGGCCGAGTCCACTGTGTGGAAACAAGTCCAGTCTTCCATTGCAGATCTAGAGTGGGGTCAGTATACTGACAAGCTTTGAGTTGTGTGTATACAGTGGTACCTGTGATATAAGGCCCCTCTTATGAGAGGACATCTCCCAATAAAGGACATTTCATGTTGTCCCTATCTATTATCTAGACCAACATTTTACCTGTCGTGAGAGGCCACCTGCAATGTAGGAACACTTATATTTGATTCCGTGGGTGTCCTTTCACTGTAGGTACCACTGTATGCATGAGATAGTAGTATATTATACGTAAAGAGGAAAGTGTTTTTAAAGCAATAGAAAAACACATGTATGTACCTGCATGCACTCAGACACACACGTACGTTCACATTCTCTCTGTCTTTGCCTGTTTTTGGTTTTAGTTTTCTAAATTGAATTTGATGTGAAGTACATACAGCCATTTTGTATTGATAGAGTAGACACATACAGCTAGTATAAACATTTTCAGTTACCAGCTTTCTTTATTCGTGCAGGCACAATCTGGGCACAGAAAGCGAACGGAGAACTGTACAGCATTCTTCTTGACAGCAGTGATGCAACTCTGGTGGACTCTACAAAATTCGTCTCGTACACTGTCAACGAACATGCGGTGTGGGGACTGACCAGTGATGGGGAGATTCACATCCGGACAGGCATGGGCGCTCACTGCCCCCTGGGTGTGGACTGGACACAACTGGATCTGGCACAGCTGGGTGAGTTAAATTGTAATTTCAAATTCGGTGCAAATCCCTACATAGCCTGGTGTGAGGTTCACTGTCTAACTGAGTGAATCTCAAACAGTATGTGACGTCACTTCCACGGAGTGAATTCGGTTCTATGCCTCAAATTGTTATGCTTATTGATGTCTTGAAGATGCTTCACATCCCAAAATTCAGCTGTTACTATTCTGAACGTCAAAAAATGTGATCGTCACTATGATGAACTTGAAAACTTCATGTGGTAGGATTTTGTGTATACCTCTGACATTGCACTGTTTCAGTATTGTCAAAATGTGATGAGGGTAGCTTTCAGTGACAAGGCCCAGGAGTTTTGCGTTGGTTTCATCATGTTACGCTGTCAATATTGACACCAGAAACGCCCAGTAAGCACAAGACTACACAACACAAAACTAGGATCAAGAAAGGTACAAGCCAAAATTCACTCTGGTTTCTCTTCAATTCACACACAAGCAAAATTACAGAATTATGAAGGATATTCAAATGTGTGAAACAGTGACTTTTCTTTATGTTGTAGGGGAGGCTTTCATTGTTCACCTGAGCTGCAATTCTTCCTTTGTCTGGGTGGTTGACGGAGACGGGCAGGTGTTTCACCGCATTGGTGCAGCTGCACTGAAACCAGGACAGCTGAACCCAGTGTGGTTGCCCATTGACAGCTACTCTGAGATAGTCTTCAACAAAGTCGCCAATGGTCCTGTGGATTGGATGGTAGGGGGATCTATATTTCTGCTTGTGTCTTTTGTCTCTGTTTCTCCCTCCTTCCCTCATACTTTCTGTTTTTGTCTGATGTCAAATTCTTCTTCTTCTGCGTTTGTGGGCTGCAAGGCTCATATACACTTGTAGTTGTATATGCACCAGTGAGCGCTTTTGTGTATGGCCATATTTTTCCCCCTGCAATTAAGGCAGCCAAAGTCTCATTCTGGGGCTTATGCATGCTGGGAGCGTTTGTGTTTTTATAACCCACCGAACTCTGACATGTATCACAGGATCATTTTCGTGTGTACTTTGTCTTGTGCTTGCGTGTACACACGAAGGGGGATACGGCACTAGTAGGTCTGCACATAAGTTGACCTGGAGATCAGAAAAATCTCCACCCTTAACCCGCCAGGTGCGGCTGGGATTTGAACCCCAAACCCTACACATGGAAAGCTAACCACTCTAACCAATCAATCAATCTTTGAATATGTCTGTCTAACAGCATTGCTGTGTCTGTCTCTTTCAAAGCCATTCAAACTCAGAATGCAAGTGTACAGTGCAGTAGTCAATCGATGGGTCAACTTGCTTGATGCCTTGAATTTATTGTTTTAGGTGTGGGCGGTCGACAATCGGCGGCTGACATATGTGCGAATTGGAGTATCAGACGAATTACCCATTGGTAAAGAGTGGGTGCATGTGCCAGGTAAGTGAAGATTATTCTTCTTTTTCTGCATTCCTTGGTGATGAAGATTGAAAGAGTTATATGCAGTATGAAAGTAAATTGTGCGGATAAACTGTAACAGTAAGAGCCCAAACTAATGATTTCTGACTGTATCTGAATATGTGGTTGAATATTTTTGGAAACCTCCAGTTCAATCTTTACAGATGTAAAAAAGACATATTGCCTATAAAAGACAGTAATGCAGATAGAAAAGAAAAAACAGAACAAGGAACCCTCTGGTTTCGCTGAAAGTTAATACAGTGTGCGGCCCCGTCGACAAGAGGACACCTCCCAAAAAAAGACACCTCCCAAAAAAGGACACCTTCCGTTTTCCCTTTGTCGATTATGTTGACCCAAATCTACCTGTTATGACAGGGCACCTGTCTTCTTCTTCTTCGTTCGTGGGCTGAAACTCGCACGTACACTCGTGTTTTTTGCACGAGTGGAATTTTACGTGTATGACCGTTTTTTACCCCGCAATTTAGGCAGCCATACGCCGTTTTCGGAGGAAGCATGCTGGGTATTTTCGTGTTTCTATAACCCACCGAACTCTGACATGGATTACAGGATCTTTTTCGTGCGCACTTGGTCTTGTGCTTGCGTGTACACACGGGGGTGTTCGGACACCGAGGAGAGTCTGCACACAAAGTTGACTCTGAGAAATAAATCTCTCGCCGAACGTGAAGACGAACTCACGCTGTCAGCGGCCAACTGGATACAAATCCAGCGCGCTACCGACTGAGCTACATCCCCGCCCACAGGGCACCTGTAATATAGGAATATTATTGCTGTTCCCAAGGGTGGCTCTTTCATCGCGGGTACCACTTTATAAACAATTCTTGACTTGAATTTTGACCAGCAGTATCACAGCTTGTGACAGGAATGTGCATAACTAGATACTAAGATAGTCTCTTAGTTATTGTTAGCTGCAAGTTCTACTGTATGAAGACAAAATGCTGAAATATTTCTGCTGTGTGTACAGGTATTCAGGCATTGGACATCACAATATCAAGTTCTGGTGTGTGGGCACTCAACACCAATGGAGAGATTTTGTTTCGCTATGGAATCACTGAAGACAATGTGTCTGGAAACTATTGGAAGAAAATTCCAGGCTGCTTCACAAAAGTGTCGGGTATGTTGATTTTCTTTAGCTTTGCATTGTATATTGGGCCTTACAGTTATTCCATTAGTTTACATACACAACACTACCCATCTATTAAAACGTCTCTTTGAATATGTAAGTTATGAACATATGCACAACATGTAAAGAGCCTGTACATAGAAAGATGAGCACAAGAACATTTTCAGTAGGTACATCTGTCTACATAGTACATGTGGTTTATTGTATTACATGTATTGCCAAACCTAGAGTTGCTGAGGGCTGTCATTCAGTTGAACAAAAACATTGCAGGAGAATAGAATGGAAACAGGGCTTTCAGATGTTGATGTGTTACCTTGCTGAACTTTAAAATTTCTGTGGCATGTCCTTCAAACTGTCTCCTAATAATTATCATTCAAGTGCTGTTGTATGATTTTGCTGAGTTTCAAACTTTCAACGCAGGATGTTAAAAACTGTTTCCTCGTAGAAATATCTCTCAAATGCTGGTGTGTATTATGTTAATAAGCTGTGGACAGTATTGACATACTGTACAAACTTTGTGATTCATTCATCTGTTTGATTTTAATCCTCATGTCAACAGCGTCACCAAAAGACGTGCTGTGGGCGGTGGACACAGCAGGACAGCTGATGAAGTGTAGCTCTCGTCACGTGTTCCGACGTCAGGATTCCTCGGACCCCCTCCTTCAGCGCAGCGTCAGTACGGCAGGCAGCGAAGACGGGGACTGGGAATTAGTGTGAGCTACTGTGGGAATCTGCGATTCATTGCCAGCATTCCAGTATATTCCGGATCAGTATTTTCATCAGCACAGTCAGTGGACCAAGTTGTGTTGGGGTGCCAGATTTCTGTGACTGAGCTATGCTAACTTAATTTTTCTGTCCCCAGACAGTGGCTGAGCTTCTGTACTCTGCATCATGCTGGTATTTTCTGTTCAACACCAGCAAAGATGTAGAGAATTAGTGTTATAAACTGCAGGATTGTATGAGGTTCATTACCAGCATTCCAAGATATTCTGGATCAGTATTTTCATCAGTCAACAGATATGGAGAGAGAGCATGAGAGGCTGAGTTGCTACACCTCTTGAGTGAACTGAAGATAGGCCACTGTGGGATGTACCCCTGTGACACTGCGCCAACCACCCATCTACTCTAGGACTGCCCATTTCAGGAGGATGCAAGACACAGCGCATGGCCGAATGTGGACCCCCCTTTTCCCTTCCCACCCCCCACAGGAGAAGCTGTTTTGCAACCTGGTGGCCCTGAAAAAACCTAGGCAGGGTTCGGACACAATACAGGAATAGATGCCTAAAAGAAGCGAGCGAGGAAGAAAACAGGAAGATTCTGGACTTATGTGTTGTGGTGCCAGATATCTTTGAGCTTATGTACTCAGCACCATGCTGGCAGTGTAGGTAGTAAGTGCATTGACTGGGGAGATAATCTAAGAGACTGTGTATTCCATTGTTAGTGTTCCGTGGACATGTGTATTGCTTGCAGTAGTATGAAAGCTGTACAGATTCTGGGGATCTCCTTTCAATTTTTCATATGGTGGGCTATTTGGTTGTGTTGTCCAATCCCTAAAGATTCAAGGATTTTATAGTTATGAAGTGTAGAATTATATTTTATACTCGTGAGATTTTACATTTGACAAAGTTCGCGAAACCATTCAGCTTTCATCGTCATGTTTTTATCTCACGCCAAGTATGAATTACAGTATAGTTGCCTTATTTTTGGTACCATACTTTCGGGACATTGGGGTGTGCACGTTAAAGATCCCACGATTGACAAATATAGGGTCTTTCCTGGCAAAATTGTATAGGCATAGATAAAAATGTCCACCAAAATACCCGTGTGACTTGGAATAATAGGCCGTGAAAAGTAGGATATGCGCCGAAATGGCTGCGATCTGCTGGCCGATGTGAATGCGTAATGTATTGTGTAAAAAAAAATTACATCTCACACGGCATAAATAAATCCCTGCACCTTGAATATGTGCGCGATATAAATTGCAAAAAAACAAAAATAAAGAAATAAAAATAAAAAAAGAAATCCCTGCGCTTGGAACTGTACCCACGGAATACGCGCGATATAAGCATCATATTGATTGATTGATTGATAAGGCGCTTCCTTATATAGGGTGCAACCCCCACTTTTGAGGTAAAATTGAGAAAAACAATCACATTAGGCCCGCACATCAAAGGAAGAATACAGAGTGGAAATAGAGATCAAAGGCAGGTCCATCGTGATAACCAGCCGGGTGGCCTTGTTTGCAGACACTGACCTTCTTCCCCATGACCCAGTTTTAGCGATGAGAGGTAGTTCCCCTTTCATATCTGAGAGAGGAAACTTTCCCTGCACCGGGGTCAGTGACCGAGTTTAACCTATGGGGCGGTCTCTTTGATGTCTGAGATGAAACTTGGCCAGGGATTTATATTTTAACAACACATAGGGTGCTTCCGTTCAATAAGCCGCAGGGGTCAAGATTGAGAAAAAAAAGTTGTGCCTCATAGTCCGTAAAATACGGTACATATATATGTCATGCATCTCATACAGTTCAATATTGTAAGTTGCTATGCTTTTGTTCGTTATTTCTGCAGCAGCCTTTGCACATTTTCTTGTGGGTCAGGCTTGGACTTTCAGCAGTATTATTCAATCTTTTGCTAATCACACTGGACATTGGGGAAGTAATTTACATGTTATGAAGGAAGCAAGATTGGTTGTGATGGATTGACATTACGCATGTAAATGCATTGGAAGATGCCAAGTGTTCACGGTATATTTGTAATAACCTGAACAGAACTTTTTGTGTGAAGTTTATTGTTTTGTAATTAAAAAATAAGTTGTACATGTACATAGAAGTTTGCCAAGACTGAATGGTCTAACAACATAATTCTCAGTTTTATATTTATTGCTTGTATTTTGATGGAACACATTTGTGTTGTTGTTGTTTTTGTACATACGTGTATTGCTATTTTTGTGTGTGAATATCTCTTGTTTGATTTGGATTTGTTTTAAGGCAGAGAGAAGTGAACAATTGTAATATGAGAAATGCAAGTTCTTCTTGTCGATCACCTCAGAGAAATGTAATCATTTCAGCTTATTTTTGTACTGTGTTTCTTACCCGTTCTTGCGTTAAAATGTATCTCAAGTGATGATAAAGCCAGAGAACAGCCTTTCTGAAAACTGATGTGAGAAAGCTTTCAGTCTATCGCAATATAACAATTTAAATAAATATTGATTATTAATATTATTATTAGAAAACAATAGTGTTATTGTTTTTGGATCAAGTCTAAATGTTATCCCCGCTACCCCTCCACTTTTCTCTGTTCATGGCATGCATGCTGAGGTGATACAAACTAGAACAAAATACAGATTGATACTGTTTGTTGCTGTTGTTGAGGATGATGCGATGTGTAATATTATTACTCAGATGTTATTTTGTTGAAGCTTTAGATGTTTTGTTGTTACTGTTAATTGTTGCTTTTCTAGACAATTTATTTTTCTATTCATTTTCAGCTAGTGTGAAACTCTGTAACTGATATTGTGTGACACAAAAATATACACTGTCTGTGGATGACTCCTGCGCCTGGTGAGTCTCCTTGGTGCTTTGTAGCGCAGGTGTTGTGATTGGAAATGCTGTGCATTTGAAAGTGAGTCAGAGTGTGTGTCAGTATTGATAGAGAGGAGCATTGGGAATTTTGGTTTTAGCAGTGCGGTCGTTGCCGATGGTATAAATGTCAGTGTGTAACTGATATTGTGTGACACAAAAATATACACGTAAAAAGTTAAAGCATCATTATGTTCACCAGTGTACGGTATACGTTCTGCATGCATTCGTTTTTTCGTTCCGTTTCAGTGTTTAGCTGTTCTAGCATTGTTTTCTTGTTTTTTTTTAACTTTAATTCGTTTATTTATTTTTGGCAGCAGAAATTAAATGCCTTGCCTTTCACACTTTCAGTACCGGTACAGGTTTTAATTACGACACAGTTGCACATTTTGTGTTGCAGGAAAATAGGATTCTGTCTCAAAGGCTAGGAGAGTCATGACAATATACACACATTAGGTATTGATTTTTCTTTTGTCAAAATAGTTATCTCAAGGGGTGGGTGGGGGGGGGGGGGGGTTGCGTGACAGTTAAATGAAATGAAATGTTTAGAAATAAAAGAGATGAATTGATTACTGTGGTTCTCATAGCTTTTACAGTTTTTTGTATTGAATATTTATTGAGCAAAACTTGTTCAAAGAAAGAAAGTTTGGTTTGGTTTAGTGGAAAGGAAGGATATGTTAAGTTCTATTCAAGATCTTGACTGTAATTGCAAAAGAGTGCTTTTTGATTGTTTCACATGGCCTGTGATATATATAATTGTATTATACATGTATAATAATGAAATGGTGTTGTCATTTGCACCGCAACATGTCATGATATCGTTACTGTGTTAAAATTATTCTGTGATGAAATGAGATGTTTTAAGTTTAGGGGCACTTGAGACTCCATTCAGACCCTCCCTTATCTTCTTCTTGACGTTCGCAGAGGTTACACGATCAGTCCAGCACTGGTGAAGACCCTCCCTTATCTTCTTCTTCTTCTTGGCGTTCGCAGAGGTTACACGATCAGTCCAGCACTGGTGAAGACCCTCCCTTATAATAGTCCCTCTGCTATAAGACCTCATTTTCTCGACGTTTTCTTTGCAGTGTCACTTACGTACCTTACCTCCACCTACATTTCTTCTTCTTCTGCGTTCGTGGGCTGAAACTCCCACGATTTTTACGTGTATGACCATTTTTACCCCGCCATTTAGGCAGCCATACGCCGCTTTCGGAGGAAGCATGCTGGGTATTTTCGTGTTTCTATAACTCACCGAACTCGTGACATGGATTACAGGATCTTTTCCGTGCGCACTTCGACTTGGTCTTGTGCTTGCGTGTACACACGAAGGGGGATAAGGCACTAGCACGTCTGCACATAAGTTGACCTGGGAGATCGGAAAAATCTCCACCTTAACCCACCAGGCGCGGCCGGGATTCGAACCCACGACCTTCCGCCTTGGAGGCCGGCGTCTTACCACCAAGCCATTGCACCCGTCACCTCCACCAACAGACTCCCTCTCTGTTAAGATCTCATTTTGTAAGATTTTAGGGGGTTGTTAACTAGAGGTACAGCAGTATTCAGATGACGTAATTATGTGCAACTTCCCTTGCAAAGATGGGACATTGACTGACGTGTCATTTCAGGGTTGGAATTGTTCATAATTATTTCATGACAATACAAAATATTACATTTACAGTACGTCGACCCACTGGTCTTCTAAACAGGCAGACAGAGAAACCTATGATACAGATAGTGAACTTATCTCTAAAAATTGTTTCGCTTGCAAGACGCTGGCAAGGCAATCCAAAGATTATTTTTGTCATACATTTTTTTAAAAAATGGCCATAAATTAAATTAGTTTTGTCATAAATTAAACATTCCAATAACCTACCATTCTTGTTTTTTTAATTGAGAATTTTGGAGCATAAGCAGTCTATTTGTTTTGGGATTTCTGCCCATTATGTCATTTCATATTTTATTGTCCCATCACTTTTGGGTCGCTTCCTTCCTGGAAAGGTAGAACGTCAAAAAGTATTCTAGCTGCTACCCAGGTGTTTGCCTGTTTATAGGACTTAAGTCAGCTTCATGTCACACCTGCGCTTCTGGCAGATCATGACTAAGGTATAATTTACTGCTCCAAGTGTGCCTCACATTTTTGTGTGATTTAAACAAAATATTTTTGGGTTTTGTTGTTCTTATTTTGAGCTTTGTGTGAAGGAAATCACGAATAACACTGTAACAGGCAAAGTTTGACAGTGATTCCTCCACGCTTTTAGAGCGCTAACCAGAGATATAGCGTGACATAGCAAAGTGTGTGGCACGCACTGTGAGTTCAGCTCACTGACCGGGAATAGTTGATGTTGTAAATCGCAACTAGGGTATTGTTACACTTTACCACTGTCCTTGGACATTGAGGGGTTGTCCAAGTAATTGGCCGGGAGGGAGGAAGCCCGGATAGATGCGACAGGAAAGCACTTAACAGGTAAATGGAATAAGCATTCGAATATCGCCAGAGTGTTTATCGCATAAGTTGAATCGACTAACACTGTAAACTGTAAACATAGCAGACAGATATATCTAAGACAAGATGTCCGCTATTTATGTTGTGCAGTGCGTCGTATAACCGGTCTGAGAGGGAGATAACGGCCAGATGACAAGAGTGAAGGATCTGAGAAGCCGCCGAAGTATCATAACTCTAGACCAGCATAGCTGAAATTCGATGGGATTTCGCGAAGTTATTGCAAGGTTATGGTTGTCCGTATAGTTGGACCATAGAGGCCACAGGACGAAAGGAACTGAGTAGACCGAGGTCGCCAGTGGAAGGAATTAGTATTCAGATACATTTTCTAGTGAACGGCCATAGACGCTGTGTAATTCTGTGTATGAACAAAGTTAAAATATGTCTATAAGATCTTAAGTACATAAGATATATGAGTGTTAAGTAGTCAGAGCAGACGGTGATTTGAGTCTGCCGGAATATGAACTGTAACTGTTTTTCTGACTACACACGAGCCGTGAGTCGATACCAGTAAAGTAGATATCGTGTGCCTGTGAGTTCACGGACTGTTTGTGTATTTCTCTACATAAGTGAAGGGTAGAGGGTTTTGTTTGTGAAATTGTGCACGAGATTGTAATCTCGAGTTGTTTTTGCATACAAACCTGTGAGTACCCAATTTTTGAATACCTAACATTTATGTTCATGATTGTGTGTATTTGTGTGTATGTTTGTCATACCTGTATAATACAGTGGAAGGAACCTACATTTGGAGTTGTGTTTGTTCCTGTATGATAGCGTACTAGCGCATTTGCGTTCATTCACACTTTGAACACATCTTTTCTTTATTTGTGCGATATTGTCAGGCAAGGAAAAATGCAACGGTTTTTTCTCATTTTTACTACAGACAAACAAAAAAACAATTTTGGTTAGTGTTTGTTTTACTTAAACTTTTTTTTCTTCAAAATGTATATTATTATGTCTCTTGCATATTGATTTTATACACTGAAGGGCTGTTGAATAAAGGATGAAATAGTAGTTTATCAGACAAATGAAAAGATAGAAAGCCAGTGAAGTGTGTGTGTGTGTGATCAGCAGAGCTTCAAGCCACACAATATATTTTGAGAAGAGCCACAATTGTGAAGCCTGCACATTTTTTTTTTCAGTTTGTCATTTTTAACTATACAGACGAATCATCATAATGAATACTATTGGTTCTGAAGAGCATCAAGACATTTACAAGCTCATAAACTGCACTGGCAAACATAGGTAGTTTTTGTAAGAATATATGTTTTGACATAGATGAATTTATGTGAAGCAACAAACCAAAGAAAAAATGATTTTGAACAAAATATTTATTGAAACATTGCTTTCTTACTGGCAATTTATACCAAGAGACAAACATGTTTATTTGTGCAAGAAAAACGAATAAGAAAAAAGAAAACAAAAAAGATGAACATGCATGGTGTGTTTCAAATGTCTTTGGAATGTTTCACTTCAACACAATGGCAATGATGACAAACACACATACTAACTTAAATTAATACTTATAATGTATTGATCATGACAACATTCTACTTCATGGTGAAAACACATGCACACAAAAACAAAACTAAACATCATAGCAAAGATAACACGTTAAAACGACACAAAATATTTGTATTTTTTCAGGCGCTTCAAATTAAAACTAAAATTGCTTTTGCACTACCAAAATAGAAAGTGAATGGTCAGAGAGAGAGAGAAAACAATCATTCAAATTGTGCAATATGAAAATAATATCTCGGGCATGTTAATATTGTTTTTGGGAAAAACTCCATGTATGATGTTTTTTGTGAACATCATTTAACTGTGATATTTGTCATTGATTTGAAAATGTGATATTTGTGTTAAAACAGCCCTGAGTAAAATAAGCTGAAGTAGCACACGTTTTGAAACGAAAACATTGACATTATGTAACAAACACTATGTCAACAGAATCCTAGCAAGCTGAGCCTGGAATTCAACACTGAAATGAGTTTGACAGGCTGCCATGAACACACACACACACACACATGCACAGACATACACACACAGATTGACACACACACATGCACAGACATACACACACAGACACACACATGCACAGACATACACACACACATACGCATGCACACACACTGCATTTGTATCTGCAATTCATCAAAAAGTTGGCACAAGTACAGAAGAAAGATGGCTCATAAGTGTGACATTATTTTTGGACTGAAACTCCCACGTTCACTCATGATTTTGCACAAGTGGGATTTTACGTTTTTACCGCGCCCTTCAGGCAGCCATGCGCGCGCCCTTCAGGCAGCCATGCGCCACTTTTGGGGGAAGCATGCTGGGTATTTTTGTGTTTCTATAACCCACCAAACTTAGACACGGGTTACAGGATCTTTTCCGTGCGCACTTGATCTTGTGCTTGTGTGTAACACACAAAAGGGGGATAAGGCACTAGCAGGTCTGCATATATGTTGACCAGGGAGATCGGAATAATCTCCACCCTTAACCCACCAGGCAGCCGCGATTTGAACTCACAACCTTAGTGATTAAGAGGCTGACGTCTTATCCACTAGGCCACCGCACCCGTCAAACAGATGTAAACAAAAGTGCTGTCACTTGTGCAGTTTAACAAGATCAAGTTGTTACAGAAAAGGACAGAAAAGGACAGCAATGTCATTCTCAAGAGACTTCATGGTCCCAAAATGCTATGTTTTACACAGACACAACAGGTTCTACAGTAAAATGAAGAAATATAAACTGTTCATTGGCATTTGTACATATTGATCAAGGTAAAAGAGTGGAAACTAACACAAGAGATTTCAGGTAGCAATTGTGACCTTCAATCAACGGTTCACTGACTTGTGCATAAAAATCATGTACGAAGCCAATGCTGGAAAGAATGAACAAATATTTCCAAATAAAACCAATCATGGCAATCAAGAAAAAGAAATCGAGACATAACGATTTGCATTTAAAAAAAACCATTTTCACATTGTAAACAGTAGTATACATGTCAATTAATACAATCATAATACTGGTACAGTCAAACCTCCCCTAAGCGACCACCTCTTGATAACGACCACCTGCCCATTTCAACTATTAACCCTGGGGAGTCCCCAGATCGGCAGTCTCCACTCTACTTTACCAGGAAGTGGGATGGCTGCCACTGAAAGAGGAATGCCACCTCAGATGTGCACAACTGGCTGTCAGAATACACTGTGTCCCAAACACGGCAGTGGAAGTATTTACCCCAGACATGGGAGATACCGACCACATGAAAAACAAAGCTCTTGAATCCAAGACTCATACATACCAAACAGTGCTCCCAATATACAACCATGTGAAGGGCATATGGGAACAGAGTGGCCTGTCCAAGAAAAAGCTGGTTACAGGTGGTACTCTTCCTTACCCTCCATGGCTGCTTGAAGCCCCAAATCTGATCATGGACTATGGAGACGGCCTCAAAAAGGCAGAAGACCCATTGCAAAAGAAAAGATCGATCAACGATTCAAAAGCCACCTACAGGTCTTCACAGATGGTTCGATCCTGCAGTCAGGGGAGGCTGGGTGTGCCTTGTCGATTCCTGGACTTGATATAACACGAAATACAAGCTAAACAAGGGGATCAGCATCTTCTCTGCAGAGTTATTTGCTATCTACATGGCCTGCACACTGATAAACGATCTGCCAACCCCACCTCTGTGGGTGGTCATCCTTACGGACTCAAAATCCTCGTTGCAAGCACTTGCATATGGCACCAAGAACAGAGGAGAGATGCAAACTGAAATTCATTTCTTAGCCCACCAAATTATGACAAAAGGAACAGACTTTTCCCTCATGTGGCTGCCATCCCACACAGGAATCCGGGGAAATGAAATGGCGGACAGAGCAGCTAAAGCAGCGGCTATGTCAACCATGCCAGTGACAGACATTCGGCTCTCCTACCAGGAAGCCAAACTGCTGCTAGCCAAGCTAAAAAGAGAGGAAAGAGAGCAGACACTGTCACAAACATGTGAAGAGAGAGGATGGATATACACCTCCCCTACATTAGGAAAGGGCACCACCTCCCACCCATGAGCCTGTTGCGTCGCTTGCGCACGGTCAGCAGCCGCATCTACAGGGACAAGGTAGTCTGCCAGTGTGGCAAGACTGGACACCTCACATACGTGTTTGAAGGTTGTGACACTCTCAAGGAAGAGATGTCTAGTCTCATCCGCTACAGAAGGGAGGATGCTCTCAGTCTGGGAGACTTTCTCCGCCCACACCCACCACTCGGAGAGAAACCGATGATGGTCTTGGTCACCAATCTGTTCACCTCAACTGTTGCGAGCTGGTTCTAGTGTGCTTGCAGCAGACCCAGCACAGCACAGATCCACTTCTGGAATCAATAAGCTAAATGTGTCCCAAGACACACATTTTGTAGTCCTGGCATCCTGAAAGGCAGAGGCCCCAACCTACAGCCCCTAAAAGACGTAACCTCTTTTGCAGAACATTCTGATGAGCATGACTTATGAGACTATTTTACCATGCACTGAATAAAATAAACAACAGTGTTAAAAATGATCACACACAAATCAAGTCTTTTCTGTTAAGTCGTGACATGCCAAATTCAGCAGTCGATCTTCTATCACATACATTAAATTACAGCCACTTTTTCTTCAAACTTTCAGCAGTCTGGGCACGCCAAAAAAAGATTATGCATAAACTTCCATAAATTCTTTTGAATTGCACATTTTTTTTAGGTGTTGGTATTGTTGTACAGTGTACATGCATTGTCAGGAAGTGAATGCAACTATGCTGCTGCTGGGATTTTTATTTATTTTTTTTTTTTTTAACTGCATGAGTATTTTTACAAGCACTGTGGAGAGGACATTTTGATAGAACTCTGAATTCACAAGAACTTGCACATCAAGATATATACATTAAAAGATCAGATATAATTATATACATGTAAAAGAAAAAAGTAATCTCTGTCCACGATCAACGACAACCTTTCAATCTGCAGCAGTCTGTTTATGTCTGAAGAAATAACATGTAAGACTAATTAAACTCTGTGTTAGTAGTCCCTGTACTTCCAAATTACCTGAGACAGTATGCAAACTGCAAACTCACTGGGAAAAGATTAAAAAAAAAAGTAATAACACTAAAAATAAAAATGAATAAAAACATGACACAACATCAGTTTATTATTTGCAAGAAATAAAAGAAAAACTTAAAAATATCTACATGTTTTCCATATTTTTCAAGCAGTAATTGCTATACAAACAACTACGGACAGAAGACTGCTGTGCCTGTCAGTGCCTGAACTGCTATAAGCTTCTCAGCTTTGTCCAAATCACCCCCTCCCCCTCCCTCTCCAATTCTTCCATGCTCAACATCCATTATCCACCCTATCTACCTGTTCCTAACTCTTATAAAATCCATCAAGTGTATTTCACACTTCTGCACACATGCAGAGACAGCAATTTGGACTTTGAGCAGTGTGATTAAGTCAATTGCACATTCCTCCCCAAACCCTTCTACCCACTCCTAACTCCAAAAACCTCCATCAAGTATATTTCACACTCCTGTGCATAGAGGTAGGACTAGGCAGAAGACCGTTGTGCTCATTAATGCTTGAGCTGCTATCAGCTTCATCGACCCCCTCCCCCCTCCACTCCAACATCCATAACCCACCCCATGATACTCATTCATAACTCCCAAAACCTCGGGCATCAAGTATTGTTAGCACTCCTGCCCACAGATACATATAAGGACTAGGCAGAAGACTGCTGTGCTGGTCTATGTTTGAGCTGCTATCAGCTTCATGGAAAATCCTCCCCCACTACAAAATCCACAACCCACCCCATTTACCCACTCCTAACTCTAAAAACCTCCCTCAAGTATATTTAGCACACATCCGCAAAGAGGTAGGACTAGACAGAAGACAATTGTGCTGGACAAAGGTTGAACTACTTTAAGCTTTATTAACCACCCACCTTCTCCCACTCCCAAATCCATAACCCAGCCCATTTACCCACTTTTAACTCTAAAAACCTCCCTCAAGTATATTTAGCACACATGCGCACACAGGTAAGACTAGGCAGAAGACCGCTGTGCTCATCAATGTTTGAGCTACTTATCGGCTTCATCGAAAATCCTCCCCACACTGCAAAATATACAACGGGCCACCCCATTTACCCAGTGCTATAACTCCCAAAACCTCCATCAAGTATATTTAGCATTCCTGCCCACAGAGATACATATATAGAACTAGGCAGAAGACCGCTGTGCTCGTCAATGTTTGAGCTGCTATCAGCTTCATCAAAAATCCTCCCCTCACTGCAAATCCATCACCCACCCCATTTACCCAGTGCCAACTCCCTCAAGTATATTCAGCACTCCTTCAAACAGAGGTAGCTACTAGGCAGTCAAGACCGTTGTGCTTGTCTATATTTGAGCTGCTATCAGCTTCATCGACCCCCCTCCCGGACCCCCTCCCCTCCAACGTCCACAACCCACCCTGAGTTATCCAGTCCTAACTCCCCAAAACTCCCTTAAGTATATTTAGAACTCCTCCGCACAGAGGTAGGACTGGGCAGAAGACTGCTATGTTCGTCAATATCCGAACGGTACGACTCTTCCATATCCTGAACGGTGTTGTTCAGTGACGACGGCAATACAGAGCGGGGACTAGACGGAGCGCTAGAGTTTGAAGACTCTTGGGCGCGGTGAGGTGGCGGGTTGATGACAGCTTGCAGCTCCACCGTAAGGGGCGGGCTGCACCAGGGGAGACAAGGCACCGTCATGATCTGGTTGTACAGCATGGTGCCAATGACCAGGAACATAAAGCCGTCCACTGCAAGCAACAAAGATCAGAGAGGATGTTGAGTTACCAGCTATGGTGATATTGTTATACAGTGGAACCCCCCTTTTAAGACCCCCCAGTTTAAGACTCCCTCTTTTTTACGACCCTGTTTTCACAGATTTTTTGTTCATAACCTCTGTAAATTTACCCCCATTTTAAGACTCCCTCCTTTTCAAGACCTGATTTTCTTACATTTTTGAAGGTCGTAAAAGGGAGGTTCCACTGTACTCCCTTTTACAACCTCCACAAATCTGAGAAAATCAGGTCTTAAAAAGGAAAGTGTCTGAAAATGGAGGTAAATTTGTAGAAGTTATGAACAGAAAACCTGAAAAAGGAAGGTTTTACAGAGGGGGTGGTCTAAAATTGGGGGGGGGGTCTTAATGCAGGGTCCCCACTGGTTTTTAGAAAGAAAATTCCATGACTTTTCCATGACTTTCCATGAGCCTCAATAACATTTTCCATGACTAGATCCACAGGTCGCCATTTCCGAACACGCAAACTTTTTACGTCTTGTCACTGCCAGTTTTGACACTGGCTTGCTTTGCACTGAATTTGAGTCAGTTTCTACGCAGTGTCTCTTCGACAAGCAAGTCAAGCATTTGCTACGCAGTCAGATTATCGGTAATGTTTGCTGGTCCTGTCATTTCACTAAACTGGACCAGCCACTGCTTGTATCCATCTGCACTTTCGTAAATTCCGTTTCGTAACCGTCACTGTGACTTGACGAACTGTAATTTATTTCACCGCGATACACAGTTCATTGCGAAGATCTTCCTCGGTAATTCGTTCCAATTCCGCATACTTTTTGTTGTCAAGAAACAACTCGAAAGAAAGTTTCAAACTCATCATCCTCCATCTTGCTTGTCGAAGCGCTAAAGTACTTTATCGATGCAAAAACGGAAGGAAGTGAGCCTCGCTTTGGCTCAAGTGCCGTTAAAAATACCGTTATTCTCGTATGCAAATACGAACGAGAAGTTGATCATACGAACAAGCCTTGTGCTGGCGACGCAAATCGCTGCTGGCTGGCAAAGGGGGGGGGGGGGGGGGGGGGGGGGGGGGGGGGGAATGGCTGGGCAACAAAGACGTGCTAAAGGTTAATTTTTCTTTCTTTCTTATTTTTGTTAAATTCCATGACTTTCCATGACTTGAATTGAAATTCCATGACTTTCCAGGCCTGGAAAATTAAAAATCAAATTCCATGATTTTCCAGGTTTTCCATGACCTGTACGAACCCTGTTAATGAGAGATTCCACTGTATGCTAGTGCTGAGATATGATGCAAACAAAAATCCATAGAAATTATTTGATAAGATGCTGAGATATGGAAACATTTTATGTACAGAGACAACAAGGTTGTGGAATGCCATGCCATTCAAAAAAATGAAAAATGTATTCACTGAAAAAAAAGGCAGAAAGGGAGGGAAAAAAAACAGAGGGAGAGAAGGAGAGATGGAGAGGAAGACACAGAGAAAAAAAAATAAACAAACAGAGAAAAAACAGACAGACAGAAATATTGAGACAGACAGGTACAGACAAAGACATATACAGACAAAGAAGAAGAAAGAAAGAGAACAAAACACTCACCTTGCAGCAATCCATAGCTTTTATCAAACTCCTCACCAAAATTCTGAAACAGATAAATAAAACGAATGCAATGAAGAAGTGACCTGGCAACCACAGGAGTGCTTGAAAGCATTCATTAACACTCACACAAAGACACACACACACACACACACACACACACACAGTCGTGCATTGCAAACATGTATATATACAGCAGTCCCTGCAATGTACGGCCCCCGGCGTGAGCGGACACCTGACATGTACGGACACATTTGCTCGGCACGGAGTGTTTTCCTTCTATATTTGCCCCCCACCTTAAACAGACACCTGCACAACGTGGACGCGGACACTCATTTTCGGTCCCAACAGCAGGTCATACCTCCAATGTACGGACAGACCATCGTCAAATTTTCACCACAGCAAAATCGATAACAGAGCAGTCCGGCTCTAGATACAAAGATCACAGCCGCAATGGCGTGATGACAGTCACTGATAACTTGAGTGCACGTGTACCCATCAGGAGGGGGAGTAGTTTTGGTCAGGAGTGGAGTACATGCGAAGATGCCAACACGAAACTGCACTGTGCTCTTTATTCTTGTCTGTTGGACGTAAACAACAGAAACCACAGTCGATGAAGGTCCAGAGCGAAAGAGAGTGAAAAACCAGCCACAGTTCTCAGCATCGTGTGTCTGTGTGTAACCTCTTTCATTGACAAGATACTCTTGTTTCCCCTCAGCCTTGACCAGTGAGTTGGTTGCCTAATCTGTGAACCCTTCAGTTGTCTTGCTTTGTCAAAAGTTTGGACACAGTCAACTGGTTTTGCTCCGAGTGAACAGTGCAGCTGGCCTCTCTGGCCACAGCCCAAAACAGTACATGGCTGGAGGGAGTGAGAGAAAGGGAAGGGGAGGGGGGGTGGAAGGGTAGCTGGCTAAACTCTGTGGGGTGTCCGGTGTCACTGCATGTCAGCAGGAAGAGCATTGGAGAGAAATAGAGAGGTGTACTCTTCCACACAATTTCCAAGCATCAGTTGTCACGGCTTGGGGTATAGGCATTAGTGAGGGAGAGTGGGAGCTGTGTTATAATATAGGTCCCTGGTACAGTGTATTTCTCACTGAAGAGTGAAAAGTCACTGCCATGCCACATGATCGGCATGCAGTCAATAAAGCCAGACAAGAAGAAAATAAATTACATGATTATGACATGCAGCTCTATCTGCTGCTATTTATTCAAACTGGTTTTCAAGCTTATTCTTGCAAAGCATCTGCACACCTCCTCTGTGCTGTGTTTGTGTGGCTGCTTTCGTATGTCAGTGCATGGTGAGTGTGTTCACTGCCTTAAGGATTTATTTTATCTCTTTTCAACACTTTTCATACAAATCATTTTTACAGAACGTTTAAAGAAGTATTAGGAGTTTATTGTTATTGTTTAGTAGCCACAAGAAGTGATTAGCATACACTTAATCCTGTTGTTTGTGTGTCTCTGTGTGAGTGTATGGGGGAGGGGGTGGTGGGGTCACCACTCCCGTGACCGGACACCTGCAATGTACGGACAGTTTTGCTATGGCCCAAGGGTGTCCGTTCATGAGAGGGACTGCTGTACATGTATACACACACATACAGTTATACTCACTTTGTCAAAGACATAAAAGATGAACAGATCTGTTCCCCACACTAAGATTGTTCGACAGGCATCAATCAGTGTTCTATGTACAGCTGCAAAAAATGAATTTGATCAATATTAAGAACATTTCAGGTCATTTTGAATCACAAAGATTCAGATATTATTTGCAATCATAATCTGATCTGCTTGGTACATTTCAAAATTTAAAAGTTACATAGAATTTGTAAAAAGCTTCAACATCCTTTGCCAAAAAAAACAAAGGAACAACTCACTTGTTAAGCTGAATGTTGTGCAAAAATACTTTTCTCATGAATTACGACAACAACCAAACCAGACAGTTCCAGCTTCTAACTAACGCACTTATACACACACGTTCACACACACACATACATTCTTACTTATTTACTTACTGCCTGTTATGCCGGTTGGCAAGTAGGGAAGCAACACACACATTCAAATGACCCCAAACACAATGGGTCATCAATTAAACTTCCAAATATGGACCTTCTCCTTTATCCCACCCTCCCCAATCCACACATCCCACCCCTGCACACGCCTTCAAACACCTTTTACAATCACTTACCGGTGAGAGACTTGGTGACGGCTAAACCAAAGTAGTTGTAGAAAGCAATGGACACCAGGTAGAGGAGACAGAAGATGAGTAGACGTGGACTGTTGCCCATCTGGTACAAGGCATCAATGCTGTTCTCGTAACTACCGTTGATGCCCGACCCAGGTATAAAATACATCGCTGGTAGAACTGCCTGAAACCACCACCAAAGGTGTGTTGAAATTTATATTTCTGTGAAAAACTAAAAGGAAAGCTATATGAGCAGTTGAATACTTCATAAAAGCCTTACACAACTAAGACTAAGTGCGCAAAAAAATGCTTTTGAATTTGATACCGTTAAAATGAATTATATTTCTCAATGCATTATCAAGTGGTTGGGGTCGCTTTTCAACAGTTCGATCTGTCTAAATGGATGACAGTTAATCTATGGTCTACAACAATATTACTTTCATGGATGCCTTTGCACAGTTATGCTTTTTGCTTTTCATTTTGACATAAGATGAACGACTGCAAATACATGATCATATTTATAATTATTTCTTTTCACCATGCATTTGAAATGTTTATTTTTCATTTCGTTTAAATAGCATGTTTTTTAACATGAAGGGAAACTTACAAACGTCATCAGCAAGAAACCAAAACATCCTTCCATCCCTACAACCTGAAAAAGAAGAGTAATATAATTTAAACACACAGAAAAAAAGTAACTTGAATGATAATACGTACATACTACGATCAAATTCATGTATGGTTGGGTGTGACCGCATTATGATGCAAACTGTAAGACCGCAGCATTATCTTGGTCAATTTCTCCTTCAAAAAGCACTATGCACTTACTAGCTATGATTCCCATCAAACACTCATTAGAAAGCCATATACATGTAGCACAAAAGCTAGAAGTACTACATCGGCACATGAAATGTATGGCCGCTCTGGCAAGGGGACACCATCAAAGGAATGGGCATAATTATATGCTTCTCTTGAACTTTAGAGTTGTAAATTCAGGGAGGTTTTTCGGCTGCAAAGTACGCCTCTCTATCTGCATAACTTGCTCTTTTAAGAACAAGAGTAATTTGAACTGCCATTCAAGTTTCAGAATGATGCATTTTATTAACATGTGGTTTAGAAGGGAAACATCTTTGATATGAAGCCATTTTGAGAACGAAAGTGACAGCCAAAGGGAGAGAAAAAATGGTGGCTTAAAGTTTTCTTTTTCTTCCGCAAAAGACAAAAATGACCAAATATATAATGTTCACTTTTGGAGCTCATTCTGTCAATTAAGGTCTTTGGAGTCATCTTTGCATTGACAGTGACCTCAGAGTCAGACATAACGCAATAGTAGCACTGGGTTTGAGCATTAAATTTACAACGCTAAAGCACAAGATTACCGGACATATCCCTTACCCCCTTAGTCTATTAGCTTGTCCAAAGTTTCCCTGTTGTGAGAGAACACTTGCAATGAAGGGATATTTTTTGTTGGTGGTGTGAGTCTTCTAATGAGAGGTACCACTGTACAGTACAGTGATACCTCTGCTTTCAGACCTAAAATCTGAGTACTGTAGCTCTTAAAAGAGAGGGTCCATCTTATAATGGAAGTGGATTTAGTAACACTATGAAGAAAATAGCTGAGAAAATGAGGTGATATAGTAGAGGGAATCTTATAATGGAGGGTCTTAACAGAGATTTTCCACTGTACCTGGAGAGGGTGATAATTTCGCTTCTTCAGGAAGGTCTCTTCCAGCACCATTTGTGTGGCGCTGATCATCTGACTGCTCAGGATCAACAGGATTCCTGCAAAAACATGCCATAGACATACATTATTTTGTGCCGTTCAACTGAACCAAATGGCAAGCCATCCACATTTCTCGCATCAAGAACCCCCCTTTTAAAACCTAAAAAAATCTGAAAAAATTGGATCTTAAAAGCGAGGGATTCTTAACAACATAGAGGTAAAGTTAAAAAACAAAGGATTACTGTACTCACCGATACAAAGACGACACAAGACGATAACGAATTTTCGCTTCTGGAAGCTTCATCAGAAAAAACAAGAACACAAAAGACAACAAAAAGCAGACGCAACACGGAACGAACAAGGTTTGAAAGAAAATGGAAGGGAAACACACAAAAAAGGGAAGGAACTCTAGGAACGGAAATGAATGAAAGGGGAGAGAAGTTGTTGGATGATGTCAAGGGCACAGGCATACAGACTAAAAGTAATACACATTCATAAAAGGGGGGGGAGGGGGAAAACACATGCACGCAGGCACGCACGCACGCACACACACACACACACACACACACACACATACAAAACCAAACACATAAACACACACAGAAACAAACACACACACACACAAATACAAATACACACACTCACGTACCGTAAATCCACAGTATGTTTGGGGAATACAAGTACATCACATTTTCGCATTCAAACCGTCAGGTGTGGATGTGCCCAGGGATAAAATGAAATCAGACTCTACGTCTTGTTTTCTGTCTGTGGAGGTGCTGTACATTTGCCAGACACCTTTCACACGTGCATCCAGGGAGGTGTGGTTGCTGCTGTTGAAATGTTGGGCAACAGACCTACAGCGGCGATGCCGAATATCTGCCAGATACTTGGAACATAGAGGTAGATTTACAGACACGCACTACGAACAGAAAAACTAGGTTTTGAAGTTAAAAGGGAAATATGCAAATGAAGGTTCAGGAGACACAAAGTAACAACGTGCTAGTATACGAAGTACAACATTTTATGTAACATCTACTTGTGTTAACAAGCAACACTGTGTCTTTGTCTTCTCCCAGCAAAAAACAATTAATACTGCAATATTGAAACATTCTGCAGTTTGTGCTGACCTAAATGGAGCCGCTAAAATCGCTTACCTAGAAGTGTGTGTGATGCGCTGACGCTGTGATTTGCACGGAATACACTGGAACATCCCACAAGCACAAGACCTGCCATCACTGTCATCATTCCCAGCCAGTGAATTGGGTACAGCCTGCGTTTCAGGAATATTTTCTGTCAAAACAGAGAGAGAGATGAAAAAGTCATGTGCACATTGGATCCACTATTGCAAAGTTCTTCGGACAGAGTTCAGAGTTGACGTTAAGCAGTTTATGACAGCAAGTGAGGATGTTTTTTTCTTACCTATTTATTTATTTTAAATTCATACTTTGCTGTGGGCTAAATCAATGCAAAGACTTTTTGCTGAACTTACTGACAGAATCCCAGCAAAAATGATGATGGATCCTCGAAGCATCTGCCACACTGAAGCATCCACGTACAGAAGTCCAATACCTTGCACCCAAATCATAGAAGAGGTTACCAAACAGTTCATAACCATAGTTAAAGCTGCATGCAATAAGACAAAGTTTTACGGTGCTGTTGGTGTTTTGAGTCCTGATTTTGGAAGGTATAGCAGGCTATCCGTGTCAGATTTCTTGAAGGAAAAACAGTCTCTTTCATTCTATGCTGTTCAAGAGTGATTATACTTTTGCACACTTATACACTGAAGTTTGACGCTTTTCTAAAATTAGCGCTTGATTGCGGAACACTCTTTGATTTCTCAAATGTTTAATCTACTACATGTACTCTGAGACTTCAAAGTAAAGGACAAAAAGTCAATTAAATGGTTCCATCTAATCAAGGAAATTTTTTTTTCCAGACCTTCAGCAAAATCAAAGCCATTTGATGTGAGGTAATCCAAAAGGTAGAGGTAGCAGCAAAAGACGCTAAAACTAAAAGCTGATTTTAATATATCACTCTGATTTATGACTACAGTCAACATACCAGCTACTGAAGTTCCAACAAGGTCACAGATGGTAGGCAGAAGAAATATCCATTGGAATACTCTGCAAAAGTTCATTCAAACTGCACTGTCATTCAGGATGCAAAGTCAGACTGCAAAGTCATAATAAAATTTTGTCAACTGCCCTCAACTGGTATGAAACTAGTAGTAGCTACTGATTTTCTTTTCTGTATGAAAAAAAGTGTCTCTATGAATCATTATAAATTAAATGCACACACACACACACACTCACAGGCACGCACACTTGTACATCACTCTCTCTTGATCTCTCTCTCTCCAACAGGTGTCTCTAATTACAAACATTAAGTAATTCACAAAAACAACAGGTAATATAATATAGTTCAACCTTGGATGTTCAGATGGAGTCTGTGGTTCTCTGCCAAGCTGAGCTGCCCAGTTCATCTGATAATAAATAGCACAAAACGGGGATGAAAGCTGAGATTTTTCAAATTCGGGAAAAACTGGCTTCTGACTCAAATGACCCTTTATAAATGTTCATGTTAAAAAAAAAATTAAAAAACTTTCCTTCTTGTTTGTTTGGAAAATTGAGGAAGTCTGTCTTTTAGAGTCTTTCAAATCAGGATTTCCTGATTTCTTAATTGGAGCTTTCATCCCTACAAAGCTTGCAATTCTGTGTATATAAGTATTGCTGATTGTGTTGGTAGTGATTGTATTTGTTTTTCTTTCAGTACTGCAAGGTGTTTTTTAGTACAGGGTGACACGAAAAAAACAGATCCCACCAAAAGTTTAATATTTTCTGAAATAATCAGCCGATTCTTTTATTTTTTCAGGTGAGCCAAGCTGAAATGATGTTCTAACAGCCCACCAAGTTTGAGCTTCAAGATGTCATGGACAACGGAGCATAAGACATTTATAGTCGAGGCCTATTTTCGGTCGAATTCTATCCACGCTGCTCAACTGGAATTCAAAAGACAGTTTGGACGTAGAGACTTTCCTGTTAAATCAGTTATCTATGGATGGAGGGATAAGTTCAGAGACCATGGGACTGTCAATAACCTCAATAGTAAAAACCCTAACAGGGGATCCCACTCTGGTCGACCTAAATCAGCAAGGACACCGAGGAATATTGATTCAGTCAGAGAGTCTGTTGTGCGCAGCCCGAGCAAATCTGTTCGCCGGCGAAAATAGGCCTCGACTATAAATGTCTTATGCTCCGTTGTCCATGACATCTTGAAGCTCAAACTTGGTGGGCTGTTAGAACATCATTTCAGCTTGGCTCACCTGAAAAAATAAAAGAATCGGCTGATTATTTCAGAAAATATTAAACTTTTGGTGGGATCTGTTTTTTTCGTGTCACCCTGTACATGTATTGCAAGGTGCTTGGAACTATAGTATGATTCGCAACAAAGAATTTACCTTATTATCCAGTAAAAAGAGTTAAAGAGAGAGAAATGCACAGATAATTGTGAAGCAAACATAAAACAAGTTTTTAATACTTTTAGATGTCGAACATTATCTCAACTTTTAAAGTTAAAAGTATCTGTTTTACATCATCCATTGACACAGTGCCAATGAATATGAAACATATAATTATAAGTTATCACTGTATTGAAACAAATTATTATGAAAAAAAATATAAAGATTTATTAGTTACCTAAAGCTGTCTGTCAAATAGTTATCAGGACATGCTGTACGGGCTCATCATCCCAAAAAAGAAATATGTCTCTAGAATGTACAATCTTCATGTATTGCATGCATTCTACTTGTAAACTTGTACAAAATGCTTTCTTGCTGAACAAACCTCTCTGATGAATTCCTTCCGTTCCCTTCTTCTTGTTAAGAATAGACCAAGCAGGCAGGAACATTCCCCTGTAGACAAAAAAATAATTATTATTTAAATTCTAAAACTCCTCACCTTTGGGCATTCAAAACAACAATTAACATTTAAAAGTAATCCTTCTCATTGTAAATACTCAAGAAATAAGAAGTTATTATTCAATTAACATGACCAGCACAATTGCTCTGTATGCAGACGATATCACCCTTTTTTTAAAGGATGAGATTGATATGTATTATGCACTTGAAATAATTAATGACTTCTCTAGCTTTTCAGGCTTAAGGATACAAAAGAGAAAGTCTGAGGCAATGTGGTTGGGTAGTAGGAAACATTGTGATGAAACATTTTATAATTTTTGGAAGAAAAAGTTGAAGATTTTGGGTGTATATTTTTGTAATGATAAGAGTGCTTCTTTGGTAGAAGATAACTGGACTGGAAGAATAAGGAATATTAAGCGATTGATTTGTGCATGGGAGAAGCGAAATTGGAGCATTGCAGGGAAAATATGTATTGTGAAAACGTTTTTAATTTCACAATTTGTGTATATTATGCAAGCGTTTGTATTACCTGACTGTGTTTTGAATGAAGTCAATACCTTATTGTTCAGATTTTTGTGGCGAAAAAGAGATTGTTATCGGAAGGCCTTTGAAAAGGTGAAAAGAAGCGTTTTATGTTTTGAAATTGAAAAAGGTGGTTTAAAAATGATCGATATTAGGCAAATGCAAATTTCTTTTTTATTACAATGGGTTTCACAACTGACTACATCAAATGAAAATGATAATTGGAGTTTCACTCCAAAGATGATATATTTGCGTTTTGGAAAGCATTTTGAATGTTTCTTATCGAATGTAAACAGTGCAAGATTTAAAGGGTTAGACCAAGTGAAATCACACTTTTGGAAAGCAGTATTAAAATATTAGCTGGATAATAACCACTACGATCGTGGGACAGTCGGGCCGACTTTATTATGGAATAATGCATGCATAACGTATAGTGGCAAAGTTTTATTTTTTGAAAGTTGGATACAACGAGGTGTATTGGTATTAACTGACATTGTACGTTTGGGAGACATATTATCATATCAAGATATATGTGATTTGATTGGATATTCGCCAAACCGAATTCTTGAATAATGTTGTAAAAGCTGCTGTGTCAATATTTATGAGGAAAAATGTTGTAAATATGACTGATGATGTTTGTATTACCTTACCACTGTTTAACGGCAAAAATGTGTTAAGTGCCAGAGAATATAGGAAAGAGATTATTAATATGAAAACAGATGTACCATGTTCCGGAGGATTTTGGAAGAGAAAGTTTAATGTAGAAATTGATGAACGATCTTGGATAGTTGCCTATCAGTCAACACAAGAGACTAGATTAAGAGTTTTACACTGGAAAATTATGCACAGCATTTATCCGACCAACATTCTCCTGTGTAAAACGAAAGTAACGGAAATTAATAAATGTAATTACTGTTGTGATGTAACTGATTTCATTGAACACTTCTTTTTTGAATGCCCGGTTGTATACAAATTCTGGAAGTTTATTGAAGAATTTATTTTTCGTACTTTAGAAATTAAGATTGTTTTGAAAGTTAGTGATGTTTTATTTGGTATGCATTTTGTAATGGTAAAAAAAGGCAACTATGTACAAATTGAACCACATTATCTTAATCGGAAAGATGTGCGTTAGTATATATAAAAAAACAAATTCGTTTTTACCGTTGGAAAGTATTTTTAATAGGCAGTTACAGATAAGAAGCATTTTTGTGTGAGTGTTCGAAGAACAAAACGTTCAAAGAGTTAGCTTGTTGTACTCGATAAGTTGTATTTAATTCATTGTATGAGATATTGTTAATTGTAGTTATTGATTTGAATAAAATTGTTTGAAAAAAACAAACAATAAAGCCACTGACAAGTTTCTGAAAAAGAAATACAAGCAGTACTGTATAGTTTGGATGCACCTACATTGACTTATTCGAAAGAGCCCTGTTACTATGCTGATAAATTAAATGAATGTAAATAGAGGAACGGATTCGTGATGCAAACAACAACAACAACAAAAACATGACCAGCATAAAATAAACCATTGCACAAATTACAACAAACAGAAACCACAAAATTCATATCTAATTTACATGGAAATAAAACACAAAAGCGATTTCTTTAAATCAGCATTTCTAACTACATGTATGCTGTTCACAAACGAATGTTGATGATAAAGCAGACGATACAACAAGGGAGAGGATGCATCTAAGGGAAGTAACTTGATGTGAACAGCATAGAAGGGGGTACGTCCTTTAGGACCGCAAGTATGATCGTTAGCCAGATGTGACTTTGTTTGGGATTAAATTGACTTTTGTCTGTTCTCCTGGACAATTTCATCGTTATTCATGCACACATAAAAACAAGTCGCGCAAGGCGAAATTACTACATTTATAGTCAAACTGTGGAACTCACAGAATGAAACTGAACGCACTGCATTTGTTCACAATGACCGTAGTCCGCCGCTCATGCAAAACGCAGTGAAACTGACGAGCCTGTTTAGCGCGGTAGTGGTTTTGCTGTGCTGCGTCACTGCACGCTTTTCTGTACCTCTCTTCGTTTTAACTTTCTAAGCGTGTTTTTAATCCAAACTTATCATGTCTATATTTTTGGAATCAGGAACCGACAAGGAATAAGATGAAATTGTTTTTAAATCGATTTCGGAAATTTTATTTTAATCATAATTTTTATATTTTTAATTTTCAGAGCTTGTTTTTAATCTAAATATAACATATTTATATGTTTTTGGGATCAGAAAATGATGAAGAATAAGATGAACGTAGTTTTGGATCGTTTTATATAAAAAGAAAAATTATTTTCAATTTTCAGATTTTTAATGACCAAAGTCATTAAATTAATTTTTAAGCCACCAAGCTGAAATGCAATACCAAACTCCGACCTTCGTCGAAGATTGCTTTACAAAAATGTCAATCAATTTGATTGAAAAATGAGGGTGTGACAGTGCCGCCTCAACTTTTACAAAAGGCCGGATATGACGTCATCAAAGACATTTATTGAAAAAATGAAAAAAACGTCTGGGGATATCATACCCAGGAACTCTCATGTAAAATTTCATAAAGATCGGTCCAGTAGTTTACTCTGAATCGCTCTACACACACACACACACACACACACACACACACACACACACACACACACACACACACACACACACCACGACCCTCGTCTCGATTCCCCCTCTATGTTAAAACATTTAGTCAAAACTTGACTAAATGTAAAAAGCAGCACTCATTACACAACAAAGGGAAATTCCTATGAAAAAATCTCACCAACCTATGAACATGATCCATGTCTGAAACCATGGATGGTCAAAACTATGAACTGTTGCCGTGTTGTTGGCTGAGGAATTTCGGAAACCTTTAACACTGCGCACAGAAAAGCAATTGCAATGTTCAGAAGGAATGCAAGCATCGCTCCAGCTTTAGTGAATGGCTTTTTGTTGCCTCCCTATGCATCTGGGCCCTCCCAACCCCTCAAGAAAAAAAAAACTCACTGAAAAAATTTATAATTAAAATTTAATTATGATGTTTACAACTTATAAATTTATAACTGATCGATCAACATGAATTGTCCAGGCATCTTCTTGACATCTGGAGTGAGAAGTCACCATGAAGCTACCAAGCAAAAAGGTATACAATCGGTAAACTGAATTTAACTTGTCAAGATAATAAGTGCCCTCTTTATAATCAGAAAGTAAACTTAATTTCAGCTAAACCCATCATCACTGTCTAAAATGCACTGCATCTTGAGGTGGAAATCAACTAAAGAATAAGTGAAAATATAGTCCCACATGCCATTTTTATTCTTTAACACGACCTCTTAGTTTATATGCATCAACAATGTTGCACTTAAAGGTCCTTGTCTACATTTTTATACCGAAATCGCCATTTGACCATTAAAATGCAGTCTATTAGTATTATCTACAATTATCAACAAAACACCCCCTTTCGATCAGGAAAGACGAAGCCAGTGTAGCCGTTTGAAAATTCATTGTAGTATTCCAGCGTAGTACTCATAGTTGGATATCCTTATTTGGAAAATGCCAAGCCCAAAACTCCTCTCAAATCCCGTGCATTTCGTGCGTTTAAAAAAAAAGCATGGACAGCGCTCCAGTGTCAAACTGTTGCTGCACTTGTTTGGGCGTGGCTATAAGTGACATGAATTTGATTGGTCAGTATTTTTAGGCAAAGCACATGTTCTCAGCAAACAGAATATTGGAAGCGTGAGTCGACACGCTACCCAAAAATAAAATCTTTTTTTACATATATTTTTTTTTCTATAACTTTTTTCTCCATGGTTCATTCATCATCTGACATAACTTTTTAGCGACATCTAACCATAAGATTATTAAAAAAAAGCAAAAATGTAGACGACCACCTTTAACGCACACTTTATTTCCTTGCAACAATACTGCATGTAAACTCGGAGGCAAAAGAAACGCAAATAAAGGATGCGTTAATTAAACCTTTATGGACTTGAAATAAAAAGAAAATAATGATACTAGCATGTTCTGCACGTGTTGTTTTAGTGGTCTTATCTTGTCAGAACCGTGTTTGCCGTTATCTGGGTCACACGTGAGGTCTTGTTGACGGGGATCCCAAACCGTCATGGGGACCACTTTCAGCACATGCACAATGTGGAAAAGCAGCTTTTCGTGTTCAGACAAGCTGTACCGTACTCACAAAACTGTTACAACATTCATTTCTGCGACACAGGCGCGATGCCGAGACTATCACCAGATCAGCGCCAACAGGCGATCGGGAGACTTGATGCCAGACAATCAGTTCAGCAAGTTGCTAGGGCATTTGGAGTAAATGTCACCACAGTTTATCGCCTGCAGCAACGTTTTCATGCCACTAACAGTACCTGCGACTTACCAGGACCCCGGGTAACAACAGCCCGACAAGATCGCCATCTTGTCCATCAACACCAGCGAGATGCATTCGAAACTGCTGCCAACACAGCCCGTAACACATTTGGGGTGCATGGACAACCCGTCAGTGCCAGAACTCTATGCCGACGCCTTGGTGGGCAGAACCTGGTAAAACGGCGTCCTGCTCGACGTCCTGTCTTGACAGCTCAGCATCGCCTGGATCGTCTAGCCTGGGCCCAGCAGCATGCCCACTGGCGCCATCGGGACTGGCGGAGGGTTCTTTTTTTGGACGAGAAGCGCTTTTGCCTGGAACCTGGCGATGGGCGTGTCCGGATCTGGCGAAGACCTGGACAGCGGTTTGCTAACAATAACATCCTGCAGCATGATCGATGGGGGAGGTGCCAGCGTCATGATATGGGGCGCCATTGGTGTCAATTAGCGAGTGGGACCTGTCGTCTTTCAGAACGTTGGCCAAGGTCGTGGGAATGGTGTCAATGCAGACCACTACATCAATCAAGTCCTGCGTCCCTATGTGGTTCCATTTGTCCAGAGGTACCGGAACTGCCTGTTCCAGCAAGACAATGCCCGTCCCCATACTGCACGTGCTACCCAGGACAGGTTGCGTCACAACAGCATGAACATTCTGCCTCATCCTGCTCGATCTCCGGATCTCAACCCAATCGAACACTTTTGGGACATCATGCAAAGAAGGATTAATGCCCTTGCCCGGAGACCCCGCACAGCAGCAGAACTGCGTGCTGCCGTGTCCCAGTTGTGGGCTCAGGTCCCTCAGCAGCAAATTAATCACCTCGTCCTCTCCATGTACCGGAGGTGCGCCACAGTCATCAACGCCCAGGGAGGAGCAACACACTATATTGACTTTCAACAGTCTTCAAACAGTATTCAGTGGAACATATGGCACGTCATGCTCTCATCCCAATACACTTTTCCGAATGGTTTTTGTATCGGTCAATTCGTTTCCTTGTTATTGTTAACCCGAAATAATTAATACGACATTAAAATTCATGGGTAACCCATCTTCACTGCAGCATTTGCGTTTCTTTTGCCTCTGAGTTTATATACCCACCAAAAAAAACCTCGATGTCCTGTTGCCTTCCATGCAAACAGTACATTAAATGCTCTTCAATTAATGTTTCACTTTCATACAGGACAATAAACTGCCTGTAAGACGTATTTACACGGAAGTTTGATATGGAGATACAGCTTCGATCTGTCAATTATCCAAAATCTTCACTCATCAGCTGTCACGCACTGCTAGTGCTATACCGTTCATGTTACATTAATCATCGTTAAAACACAACACACAGCTCTACGAATGCATCAGTCTCGGAATCCTTCCTCTAGGCCCTCAGAGACTATTTCACTTACTTGCAGTCGTTCTGGGCTTTTTTGCTGATCGTATTAATGCTTCCAGTTATCAACATCCCTATCATCAGCACAACCTGTACACAAGTCAGGGCCATTTTGTCTGGTCATGTGACACATCAACCGAAACCACATGACTTTTCCCTTTCAGTGTCGTCTGCTCGAAGAACATTGACTGATCAATCACTTCATCGATTGCGTAATACATTAAAGACATGACAGTACATAAGATATAGCCTTACAGACGAGAAGGATATGAAAAAAATAGCAGGAGCGTGTTATCAAAGAATGTGATGAGCGGTAATTTCCGCCCGTGAACCATTCGAAAGTCAAGGGAGATAACTACGCGGACTAACCGAGCAGAGTACCCTCATCTTTACCTGGGAAGTATGGATCGCGAAAAACCCATCTTGCCGCAGTATGTGCAACTGCAAGCCATGAAGTGAGAGGTTGTCTGATCCAGGTGAACATGGGACCTGGTGGGCTTTCCATGGGCACCAAGCAGCTCAAATTTATAACGGTAAAGCGTTATTTTTTGTCAATTTCTGCGATAAGATTAAGAAGAAGTGTAACACTAACACCAACATAGTTACATAGGATAGGGCTCGGCCTACAGAAGTTCCAACTTCCATACATGTTGTACGAGATTCGAGACAGCTGTTGAAGCTGAATGAAAAAAACCTTCTACATATATACACAAGCACAATTTAGTCTGCTCAAGGAGTCAGAAAGGTACAATATAATCAAAAATCTTGTTTCTGTGAAAATAGTCTAGAATTACATTTGTCTTGTTCTGTTGTTTAGGACACTGTTTAAAAAGATCAGCCTAAAATATAAATATGCGATCGGTAAGCAGTTAGTTTCCTCGTGCGGCCTGTGGCCGGTACATGATATTTCAGCTACAGGAATGCGCAAAGATCAGGTTAACTATGATCAGTTCTACATCTCAAGACCAGTTACACATGAAAATTTGTAGATCGATCATGTTGAAAATCCACCAGCATATGTCACTTTAGTCAGCCAAGGGGATAAGCGGGTAGCTTGAAAAGTATACAAAATCGTGTTTTGTTACTTGTATTAAGTTTTAAATAATATTTGTATTTGAAGGGTCAAAGAAGTTCTAGGCTAGCTAAGAAGGAAAAAATTGGGTCAGTCAGGGAATCATGCAGAAACATTGAAATAGACCTTTTCGGTGTCTGCATGAGCAGCTTTCGCGAGACACGATCTTTGTTATGCTTTGAACATTGCGAGAACTTCGAACCTTGGCTTGTGCAGCTCGCACAAGATCGCTGTACCACATGCTTTGCTATGCGCTGAAGTTTGCGAGAGATTACGAGAGCTTGGAATACCGATTGGGTCTATTGTGTTGCTGTTGTTGCTCATGCAGTCACTGCATGTGCTTGAGTATTGTTTTGACAGAACTGTGTGACTGTAACTGTGAGAGTCAACCCGTGCATTGAAGGGGATTATTTTTTTCTCCCGTTCATTTTAGATTTCTATGTCACAAGCTGTGCAGCTGGAGCTGCATCCTTTCCTCACCAAGTCTCATGCAGACAAGTTTCCACGAAACTGGTTCCAAAATGAGCATATGGTGGTGAGTTAACTTATGCATTCATTTCTCTATACACTGCCCCCCCCCCCCCCCCCTTTTAAGACCTCAAATAAATCTGAGAAAATCATGTTTTGAAAACGGGGGAGTCTTAATTTGGAGGTAAATTTACAGAGGTTATGAACAGAAAATCTGAAAAATCAAGTTCCTAAAAGTTAAAAAGGGGGTATAGCCTTAAATCAGAGGAGTCTTAAAAGGGTGGTTCCATGATAATGATTAATATCATTTTAAATATATATATAGTACTCAACTTAGTGAAAGCTAGCTTGTATGGGTACAGTTTATACTGATTATTTTTCGCCTTCTAATTCCTGAACTTTTGTGTGTGTAAGTTACCAAACGCAGTTGAACGAGATAAATATATATATACTGCATTTGTGTCATTTAGTCGAGCACTGCAGTTTTCTCAGCTCAAACACATGTACAACTAAGATGTAATTCAACATTTATGTAAACATAATTCTGACGCAGGATAAGAATTACTATTATTATTAACAACATGATTGCAACTTTTGAGGCTTATAGCTATCAATAGGACCCTACATACTTGAAGTGTTAGACTTCCTCATGGGCGGGGATGTAGCTCAGTCGGTAGTGCGCTGGATTTGTATCCAGTTGGCCGCTGTCAGCGTGAGTTCGTCCCCACGTTCGGCGAGAGATTTATTTCTCAGTCAACTTTGTGTGCAGACTCTCCTCGGTGTCCGAACACCCCCGTGTGTACACGCAAGCACAAGACCAAGCGCGCACAAAAAAGATCCTGTAATCCATGTCAGAGTTTGGTGGGTTATAGAAACACGAAAATACCCAGCATGCTTCCTCCAAGAAAACGGCATATTGCTGCCTAAATGGCGGGGTAAAAAATGGTCATACACGTAAAATTCCACTCGTGCAAAAAACCACACGAGTGTACGTGGGAGTTTCAGCCCACGAACGCAGAAGAAGAAGAAGAAGAAGACTTCCTCATAATCAAGCTGATATATATACTAGCTCATTAGCTGTCATACATTTTCCTCCTTTAACTTCCCTTTGCTAAGTTCAGTAAGTACCAATCCAGGAAGAACAAAAATGTAATGTGAATTTATCATCTGAATTATAATCACTTGACTACAGTGGTACTTGCATTGAGAGACCCCTTTGACAAGAGGACACCTCCCATAAAAGAACACCTTATGTTGTCCCTTTGTCTATTATGTTGACCGAAATCTCCCTGTGTTGACAGGCCACCTGCAATGCAGGGACACCTTTTGTTGTTCCCAAGGGTGTCAGTTTTATCACACCTACCATGTCGGGCCTGAAAGTGGCGAGTATTTACTCGCCATGGCGAGTAGAAACATGTAAATGGCGAGTAGAAATGTTAATCTATTCGCCAAATGCGACTAAAGTTGCTGAAACAAATGGTTGGTTTGGGAGTAAAATTTGCTCTCTGGCTAGTAAATTATGGAAAGTACTCGCCAAAGGCTAGTGCCCCATTTTGTGGACTTTCAGCGCTGCATGTACCACTGTCATTACTAGTTTTGTCCCAGATTTATACACACCCCGAGGAAAGGGTCCATTGCTTGGATTTGGATCGTGATATGGAAACTTGAGTTGCTGATTTGTTGCATTAGCACTGAATTGTGTAAAGTTGTAGATTTGCTAACACTAACAGCAACAGGAACAAAAATGTTGCATGCTTCAGTGAAGCACACACATGTACACACACGAGAGCACTTAACATGTGCGAGCACACACATGCGCACACACACAGAAAAAAAGATTCTTGCTAACAGGTTCCTAATGTTTCAACATGCAATGAATTTCACTGTTTAGGAGGTGCTTGATCTGTTGGAGCCAGTGCTTGCAAACTGTGACTCCTTTGATCAAAAGTCTTGGAAAGATAAAGATGTCAAAAGAAAGTTGCAAGACTGTCTAATAGGTGAGTGCAGATGTTGTAATCAGTTTTGTTGTTGTTGTTGTTTATAAATACCCTGCTGGAGAACTCTCTTGAATCTGCGGTTTTGCAAGGAAAGCAGTTATCTCTCCAATTATTACTAACATAAGGCACAAAAAAAAAAGTGTGGTTAAGGTAACATAGCCAAAAAAAATAGGGTAGGAAGGTAGGCAATCACTTTTTTTTTTTTTAACTTTTTTTTCTGATGTGTACAAATTAAACCTACTTGACAGGGAAATAAGTGTGCGACTCGAGCGCTGTCGCTTTCATTGCGTTTTCTGCACTCGTTTTTTGTTTTTTTTGTTTGTTTTTTGTTTGTTTTGTTTTTTGTTTGTTTTGTTTTTTGTTGTCAAATGTAATAAAAAAGTTATAGGGTCGGCCCCTAAAAATAGGGTAGGTAGGGTTACCGTAACCACACCTATTTTTTTTTGTAGGCCTAAGCAATATTTGGAGGAGCAACAATTTTCATGAAAAGGATCCGGTCCTGTGCAATCTTTCTTTTTGTGTTCTGATTACATTTGCGTGTGTGTTTTATTTGTATTGTAAACAATAGATTCCTACAATAGCATCCAAGCGGAATACAGTATAAAAAATAAAAAAATTACATCTCGTGTTGTGTTGTGTTTTAAAAGTGTTGACTGTTTTACAGGGCAGTCTGTTCGTCTGGGATATACACTAAGACGAAAGGCAGAGCCGCACAGCATTATAACCAAGTCAACTACAAGAGGAGGTGATTAGGGGAAAGGAGGGGGGTGGGGGTGTGGTGGAGGGGTAACATGGATGTGTAACTTCACTGCTGGGTATAGATAAATATGATATTGGGTTCGCTTTTTCATCATTCATTTGACCTTCAATACAATGGAATTGATAAGGACGACTTACAACATTTCTGAAAGTAGGTAACAGAGGGGGGGGGGGGGGGGGGGGTGGGGGTGGTGAAGGAATGACACCAAAGTCCAAACAGTTAAATGTACCTGTATGCTTACAGTTACACACAAAAAAGGAAAATAAAAATGTGTTCTCCAGTCTCTGTTGTGATAGAAATGAGAGAGAGAAATGATCAGACAATTGCTATCAAGTCTAAATACTTTTCCCCCTTGCAACTTTAACATTTGTTAAACTGAGGTTCTTAAAACAGATAGTCCAATATGTCCAGTGTTCTTGTGCTATCATTTCTGGTGCACCGGTGTTCCCATTTCTTTATCAGTTAAAGTACAAAAGGAGAAGAATGGATAAATAAATGCAGACTGTGACATTCAGTGCTGATAATGTTAATAGAAATATAAGAGAAGTGAGTGTTCATTATTAATTTCAGCTTTGTCAATTGTTATACATATGTATTATGTGATTTTCATAGCTGAGTAGAAACTCAATTTTTGATTTTCCAAAGCCACCATAATCATATTTATTTATTTTGGTCATGTTAGAAAATAAATGAAATGTGTGTTTTTTTCTGAATCAGATCGTAATACAATAACAACAACAAAAATGTGTACAGATTTTATTCAAATTTAGTATGGATTTGAAAGTTCATCCTTTTACCGTCCACAAGAGAGAATTAATGTACAAAGAAATCTATCATAATGTGTGAAGCAAAGTGTATGATAATAGATGTAGAAGCTTGTGTACATGTACTACAAATATTTCCAATGATATACTGTTGATAAACATGTCACTGACATAGAGGTACAGTACATGCGTCACATCATTTTGACTTAAAATTCATTGCTAAATGCTGTGGAAACACCTGCAGTATACAGTTCAATCTCTCATTTAATAGTCATGAGATCATTGAGTCAAATTACTGACTCAGTCTGTGTGTTTGAAAGACCATGAATTATATCGTGATCATTCTATGGCTTCTCGATTGCTGTGTTTGTGTGTGCTCCTTTTTTTACAGTGGAACCCCCCTTTTAAGATTTCCAAAAGTCTGAGAACATGACATCTTAGGGGAGGTCTTAAGGAGAGAGTCTTAAAATGGAAGTAAATTTACAGAAAAGTATGAACATAAAGTCTGAAAAAGCAAGGTCTAAAAAAGGTAAAAGTCGTAAATTAGGGTACTTAAAGGGAAGGTTCCGCTGTACATGCTTGTAAAGGTTTTGTTCAAATTGTTGCAGGTTATGAAAGTGCCAGGATTCAGGATGTCAAATTGATTGTTTATGTGTGTCCTCGACAACATGCAAGCAATATCAACGTGAACTCTGCCTTTAGCCAGGTTTGTGGTCCTAATGATTGCGGAAGAAAAAGTGTGCATGTGTGTAGAACAAGATGTGTGTGTGTCCATCTGTCTGTCTGTTTGTCTGCCTGCCTTCCTGCATGCACTTATACTTTAACTATGTATGTGTCAGTTAGACTGACAGTGGTAAAGTTGTGTATTAAAGGAAAAATGTATATATAAATATATGTACAAGTATTGTTTGTTGAACAAAACCACCCAAAGAAATCAAAAGTTTTGACTGCAGGGTAGCACAAATGTATAAGTGTGTGTGTGTTCGTGTTTCAAGCAATGTGAGAAAACTTGAACAACTTGATCGTAACAAATAAAGAATTCATAACCGTATACATATGGGTCATTCTCAGAAATGGTGGTCCAGTGAGAGGGAGTAGGGGTGACACATTTGAAATCATGAAAAAGTAAATTAAAATTATTTCTACCACGACTTTTTTCATCTGAATCTATTCCTGAGACATTAAAGCATTGTTGTATGTCAATAAAAATGGTTTCTATACGTTGGTGTTGTTTTTGTGTGCTTTTCAATTGCGAAGTTCGGCCGTTTCCGGATCGCCGAAGCGTTACACGACTTTCGTGATCAACAATATGTTCAGTCTCATGGCTAAATGCAAACATGCAAACACCAACAAATTACTGCAATCGACAGTCAGGAGTTCAGTCTTGGACGTAGCAACACATCTTTGCAAAAACTCACGCTGAATTTGAAGTTACGGGCTTCGAACAAAAAATTATGAATGTCGTAATGCATTGTATCCAAACTCGACGCGCGAACATCGGACAGCAATGTGCTCCATGACTTTGCCACATCACGGCTATTTGTAGCTCTTTGGCGCACAGGAAGTTCGAACAAAAAAATAGTCCTTTGAATCACAGCCAAATATTCACAGAAAACACCAGAATCATATCATTTGCTGAAACTCATGGCGTCGTTTCCCGACCTACGTTACGACTGAAGATAGTTTTTACTTAATTGTCGAGCCTGCAAAGCTTTGTCACAAACTTACACACCGCGGATGGCGCCAATGTAGTGTCGGAAGGATATCGAGTGCAAACAGTCTCTCAAAGCGCGAAGTTTAGCGGAACAAAGCAGCCAAGAAGTTTTCGTATCCTCTGATTGTCGATGTTCGACATTCATCAAGTACTTAAAATGGGTAATCTGAACGCAACAGGAACTTTCAACAAATACAGCAAACTCTGACGAATTGTGTTTTGTGTAGTTATTTTGGGTCAGACGGGTTTTGCCGGCAGGATAGGCCAAACAGTGCAGATTCATGTCTGTCGCACAGGAACCGAAAGTGGTTCAAGCATTTCGTTTCTGTGTTGCGACATTCACCTTAGTCAGTTCCAAATGTCATTTTTTTTACCAATATTAGTTGAAGTCCTTACCTTTCATAACTAGAATGTGTTGGGTAGAACACAAAAATACTGCAGAACTGATAAAAAATGCACAAAGGATTGAAGGCTTAGGTGGTTTAAAGTTGGAATTTGGTTTCCATGTTACAACATTCATCACGTAAATACAACACTTTAAAACGTCTCTTATTCAGCAACCATTTACTCTTTTTGTCTAATTTTTGCATTATTATGTATAGCAAACAATAGACTTCATAGTAAAAACAATTATTTTGTATTTCTTGACACTTTATTTTTTACTTTGTATGTAACACTTTGGACCACCATTTCTGAGAATGACCCATATATGGTTGTCATCATTTTCACGAGTTTTCATTCACAAGCACCTGGGAAATAAATCTCATGTTCCCCAGGCAATAAATCCCCGGTTACCATAGTTGCAGGAAGCAGGTTATACATGGATAATCAAAAGCAAACCCAATAGAAACGCTCTGGGATTCTTCGGCTCTTTTCATTGGTGTTTACCCAGACCTAAACAGACGACACGACACTGCTTTGCAAAGTTCCAAAAACTAACTGGCAAACTGGCAAAAGTAAACAAAAAACAAAACTACTTCATGAAAGGTCATACATTCATAAAAAACAAATGAAACCTAGTGATATGTTTTGTCTTCTTACAGAGTCATGGAGTGCGTGTATCTGTGTTTCGATACACAGACGTCCGGAGAAACACGAACGTCAAGTTCAAGTAAAACGACCCTTGACACACACATTTTGACCCGTGCACAAGACGTTGTATGTATAAGTTACAGCTCCGTCCATCCATGGTATCGCCTGATATTTTGTCGAGACTGGGTCAATGAATATGATGACGTCACTCGAGGCTTTCGAGGCTCTGCCGAGAGTGACGTCATTATATTCTTTCACCCCGTCGAGACAAAATATCACGCGATACCATGGATGGACGGAGCTGTAACGTATATATGGCATGACCAAAGTAAAGAGAATTTGTCATGGGATGTGGAAACAAATCATTGGAAATTCACCATGGGCAATCAACCCAAGCCTAGAAGTTGTAGAACTATATTTTGTTTCAGTCTTGGCAAGGCCAGTTTTGTCCAGTTCCGGAAAAGACATCATGAATTCATTCACCCTGCCGAGACGAAAAAAACAATTCCATGGATGAAAACGTATAAGCTTTTATCCCGTGACGCATTAAAGCTAAATTTTGTTTTGAAATGTCTTCACAACGTACAGATAACTTATAACGACATAATCGCCTTCACAAGACAGGAAAAACGCACACTTTGCTACAAATCTAGTCTTGTTGGTTGACGGAGAGAATAAAGCTTCAATCGTACATGTACCTTCATCAACAGGAATAAATGCTCAATCCGCTGTCAGTTCGCAACTGAACCTTGTTTTTTTTCTTTAACTTTTTGGTTAACATTGAAACGGCAATCCAAAAGAGTGTTTCAGCTGTTTCAAGGCACAGGCTTAGCTCCTTCTTTTGAGTTGCTTTTCAGTCTAAAATGACACCGGAAGCGAACAAATTGTCGGGTATACTGTCGTCACAAAAAGACGTCATGACAAAGTTACACACAAAGCGAAAGAGACTTTGACGTCATTTACTTTTGTTTGGAATTTTCCGTCTGTTCCTAGCTTGTCAGCGAAGACCTGACGTGAGTAAGCTTACCCAAAACGTCTTTGTTCTCTAATTACATTGCAGCTGGGAAATAATCAGTCTTGTGTCTCGGTCGTGTTGGTACAGAGTTTGCTTCTGCAATCATTGTGTTCGTGTTGATGACGGCTTCATAAGACAAATCAGCGAATCTATCATGAGGAAGACGTTTATGTACAAATCACCAAACCCAACCCATTTTTTGTGTGCATTTTTCTGAAGAATAAACTGCGTGTGGTTAATTTCATCCGTTTAATGCTTGTCGAAACGAGCCATAAGGCTTTAGAATAAAAGATTTCACGCATTGCTTGGCCATCTGATCACAGATGAGGTCGCAGTTTGTAGGTTGAATCTATGAATCGGCCAGAGATAGATCTGCATTCCTGGTACGACCTTCCAGATTATCAACAGCGGGTTCATGGTCGGAATCAAGAGGTCAAATTTGCGTGGCTCCCAATCATTTCATAAAAGATTTCCATTTTCTTGTTTCTGCGGCTGCGCAAGTTATTTTGCCTAGGTCATGGCCGAACTTTAGGCCTACGGAGAAATATCGCTGGATATTTTCTCCCTAGATTAACAGAGACAAAGAAGGGAATTCATGCTGTATCGATAAACGAAGCACAAATAAGAAACAATAATAAAAGCAAAGAAAATAGCAACAAGATATGCAAACATCTAACAAAGCCGAGCAAGCAGAATGACAGGTCTAATGAAAAACAAAGAGGTACTGAGTCGGAAACAAGATCGCGATTCTTTCTTTCGCTGCACGACGCAAATCTTCTGTGACCTTTGACCAAACGTAGCTTCCACATTCAATCACTCAGCTTAATATTTACAAAAGAAAGCCGAGGGGGTTGAATACCGAGATGAACCTACAGAACTGTGCATCCTCAAACCTGACATATTCATCCCAACATTTAATGAACTCAAAAACACGGAAAGTTGCTTTCACACGCCAGCTTTGATTGCCAGTGGTTATCAAACCGGGACTCGTGTGGTTATCAGCACGGAACCCGTGTTTCAAAGCATGGCTCCCTGGGTTGATTTTGCACTTATTTTCTCACTACCAAAATGATGACCAAAACGATGTTTGGTGGTTTGTTGACAGACCATCTTTTTTGTTGGTCCTCGTTGGGCATATCGACTTTTGTTTCATATTTATTGACCGTGGCCTTCGGCCTTGGTCAATAAATATGAAACAAAAGACGATATGCTCCCCCTCGGACCGACAAAAAAGCTGGTCTGTCAACAACCCATCAAACATCTTATAATGTTCTTTTATGCTTCCTAACAGTTGCTGATGGACTGGCAGAAAACAGACCAGAGTGACATCAGCAAATACTTTCAGAAAGTGCCAGAGAAGAAGCCAACCACCTCCACCAGCAAAACTACAAACACTTTTACATCAACCACCACCAACAACAACAACAATAGTAACGGCAGCACCAAATCTCCAACCACTGCTATTAATGCCACCACCACCAAAACCAACACCACTTCTATTATCACCACTACCACCAGTTCCACCGCGACTGACAGTTACACCTGCAGCACGGCTTCAACCACCGCTACTGACAACATCACCACCACCAGCAAAACCAAAACCACTTCCATCATCAAGGCGACCAAACCCACAACCGAAACCCATCATGCATCTGAATGGTGCAAGCAAAACCAGACTGTAACTGGCACCAAATCAAGTGATCATGTACCATCAGAAGTTGAGAGCATAAAGACTTCTGAAACTCTATTAGCGCAACTTAGAACCAATGGTGTTACAGAACTCGCAGCTTACAAGTGCCTTGTCCCAGATGATAGGAAAGCTTCGGCCAATGGGGACCCAGCAGTGCTGGCCAGTGGGAATAATGATCCGGTGAACTCCGAAGAATGTTGTCCAGCGAAGGATTTTGAGTTAGGCGGTTGCATTGAGGTGTGTGGTGCTTCTACTACTGACGGAGGTGTGCAGAGGCGGAGAGACAGCGGAAAGAAAGCTGCTCTGTCCAACATGTGAGTTACATTTTTAGCTTCAGATTGTGTTTGTGATTGTGCAAGTGTGTGTATACTTGTGTGTGTGTGTGCGCCTTGGTGTGAGGGAGGCAGAGTGAGGAAGGGATCGCGAGAGAGAGAAAGAAAATAGCTTGTTCTTTATTGTTAGTTTTGACTGCAGGGTAGCATAAATGTATAAATGTACGTGTGTGTGTGTTTGTGTTTTAGGCCGGAGTTTATTAGCATTATTACTATTAGTTTCATGCAAATAGGTGTGTGGTTACTGCTGGATCCATATGTTGGGGTTTTACCATGGCTGAGATGAGTAGATTTGTAGATGTTTCTGCAAGATAAGCGTGTGCAACTTGAAAAACGTATTTTTGCTGATATCCAGCAGAATGCACAACAAAGGTGCAAAATTAATTAGTATCAAGGACGAAATGATGTATGAATTGTACCGTGGAAAAACTCTGAAAAAGAGATTAGTTCGCAAGCAGGGCAGTTCAAAGCTGTTGTTCTTTTGTGTGTGTGTGTTTGTGAATCCTGAATGATATCATATTATTTATGTTAGTGTGACGTGATGATTCATCAATGTGATATATCATCAGTACGCGGAAGTCCTGTTTCACACCTTCCCTTTTTCATCATAATATATTATATAGAGTGCATCAAGTGTCAGTGTGCTTAGTAGTTTGATTTCTGTGCACCTGTCATGTGACAAGTACACTGAAAATGATATTGCTAAATATCCATGTGAAATCAGAGGCCGACTAAAACTCATATAATTTAGGCGGTTTGCCGTGACTACAATAGAGTGCATGTTTGTGTGTGTTTAGTCATACAAAAATAAAAAGAATTCTAACTAAAATGAATTGACATTATATTATATAATTATATACATGTATTACAATTTTTTTTAAATTTCTTTACCAAAATATGACATTTGGTTCAAGCAACAATAAACTGTGACAGCTGTGCATATTCAAGAAAATAATTTGTGGCTGTAACTTGTTTGTTGTTTTTTGTTCATGATTACAAGTTTCAAAGTTTATTGGATTATATGTTTTTAGTTATTTTGTCTTGTTTTTGTTTTGTTTTGTTTTGTTTTGTCCTATTCTTTCCCAGTGCACCCTCTCTAACACTGGTTTTGTTGTGCTTTTTAGAATGAAAAGACGGAAACAGCTCTCCCGAAAGAAGAAGAAACACCCAACCAAACCAGCTGAGTCCGCACCTCCAGATATCGAGTGCTTCAGAAACCAACTCTCATCTTCTTCATCAGATTCTCAACCCAAGCTTGCAGTAGCTCTTGTTGACATCATGGAATACCCTAATGCGATCAACAGATCTACTGGTGATAGATCTACTCTGGAGGCTTGGAGCAGTCCGAGGATGGCAGAAATGCCAACAGAGGAGTCATCGCAGGCAGAGGATTTTGAGTTGCCTGATATTCCAAGACAACCTCGCCTCACTGGCAGGCGAGAAAACACAGTCAGAAAGACCTTGACTAGTTCAAAGCACAGCAACCTGGCTCATGATGATGTATCCCACTCACAAGCTGAAGAGATTGACCTGCCCACCATCTTTGCCCCTAAAGCCAAACAGCGAAATGGGTCACACAGGAGCACAGGGTCAGCCTCATCGGGCGATGAAGAACAGAAAAAAGGCCCAGCATCTCAGTCAACAGTGTCGTTGAGAGCGGCTGAAGATGAAGAGCTGCCAGATTTGGTCAGGCAGAACGCAGAGCAACAACAGTGCCGTCCAGGCGGCCAGACAAGCATGGGAAGAAAGAGTAACTCTTCTCTGTCCAGGCGCAATAATTCCAAGTTTCCTTTTCACTACAGCAAGAGTAGCAAGAAGTCTGAGGAGTCAAGTCAGTTAAACAGGCAGAAAGAAAAGAATGGTTCTGTTCAACCGCCAACTGCACCTAAGACTTCAGCTTCATCACCAAAGCCTCGCTCATTTAAATTAGTAGATATTGATTTTGGATTTTCATCTTCATCCTCATCCCCTGAAACACCTCACAAGAAGAACAGCTCAGCTGCAGCAAGGTTTCATGGCAGCAAAGTTGAAAGCAGTTCTGCTTCTGCTCATATCAGCAGAAGCCTTCAGAGCAATGACGTTGTATCTTCACCCCCCACCATAGACAGACTCACAAGGAGAAAAGATTTTCATGTTTCATCTTCTTCATCATCAGAGGTTTCATCATTCGCAGCAGCATCCCTGAATGTTTTTCAGTCAGCAAAAGCCTCTACCAACTCAAAGTCCAACCCTAATTTGTCATGCGCTCATAGAAAAGACTATGAGGGCGGTAAACCTTCCCACAGTAAAAATTGTCACAAGTTTGGTGGCTCAGGGTCACCTAACAAGAGCAGCAAGTGTGAGTGTAGGAAAGTTGGAAAGCCTAAGACAAGCAGTGATGTTTTTGACAGGCAGAGAGACTTTAATATGCATTCACAGAAAGATGATTCAGACGATGCAAGCTTGCCAGATTTGGCTGTGGCAAAAAGGCAGCAGGAGGGGTCGTCTTCTGCCAAAAGTTCTCCTTCTGGTCAGAAGCATTCAAGCCCTAAGTCCTGTACTCAGAGTCCAAGAGTGCAATTGAAAAAGACAAGGCATTCCTCATTTGAAAAGGATGAGCAGGCAGCAGAAAAGACTGTTTATTGTCGAGATAAAATCTTAAGGAAATCTTCACCGAAAGAAAAGTCCAGAGGAAGTTCTGCACCATCAGCGTCATCACCTTCTTCACCATCACCAGTCGCATTGTCTTCATCAAGACGTGGTAGTGATGCAACAACCAGAAATTCACCAACCAAGATCTGTGATAAACCAGCAAGTCCTTCTACTAGTTCCAAAATGCCTGTCTCGGAAGATTCTTCTGTTAAGAAAACTATTCATCACTCTCGCACCGTGTCAGCAGAATCAGATGCTGGCCCATCTTCTGTGATAAACGCCTTTTGCTACAACTCAGACTCGGTTTTGAGTCGAAACGCAGAGCCGCCTAATCCTGCTCGGTCCAAGCCTTTGGGCCATAAGACTTCTGTTGATTTACAACCAAGATCACATTTGCGATCAAGGCATCCTAAGACAACCAGCGGAGAGTCACTTAGTCTTGCTCTGTCCAAGCCTGCCGGTCATAAGACTCGCTCATCTTCAGTCGACTCACAAACAAGATTGCGTTTGCAATCAAGGCAGCTTAAGATTACCACCATGTTGGATGACACGTCACGAGAAGAGCTTCCAGATCTCACCATGTCCAAAGAAGACGGAAGCTGCAGTGGCAACCATCAGAAGCAGACCTTGGACTCACTACTACAGGGGGAAGAAACTCAGGACTGCTTCACGCTGGAGCAAACCGACGTGCAGTCACCACAAGTCTCCTACTCCAGGCGAGATTCCAGCCCTCTGTTCAACCGCAAAAGGCCTTTGCAGCATTCACCAGAAGAAAGTGCCAGCAGTCGCAAACGCTGGAGAAGCGGCGAAAGGGACGGGGACAGAGCGCCTTTGATGGATTTGACGGAGAACAGCCGTGACGACATTAGCCTGGACAGCTCAAGTGTGAGCAGGTGAGCCTTAGTAGCTTAAACTGCTTGAAGTTATTTTTTTTTCGTGAGATACGTTTTAAGCAGTTTAATTAAGCCTTTCTTTGTTTGATTAAAATCTTTGTAACGGAAAATGTTAGCATGATCTTCGCTTGATACTTTGAGAAGCAATCAGGATGTTGCTGTGATAACTGATTGAGTGGGTCGGCACTTATATTGAATTTCAACTTGAACTTTTAGAGCAGGTGATCATGCATACATGTACCAGTTTATTTTACATGTATTGCTTGACTGCTTCCAATTTTAATATTTTCAATTGCTGTACAATCGGTGTAACTTCTGTAAGGGCATGTAAGTCTGTTATAATTTCATTTTGTATTTCTGTTTCTGATTGCTTCTTGATTTCATATGCTACCATATTTCAATGTGTGTGAATTGTGTACTGTTTTTTTTCTCTTCTTTTATGTGTGTGTATCACTATGTGTGGAAGGGAGAGTATAGAGGCAGGGTATACATGAGGTCTCTTTAACTGCTCATAAGCCACACAGTAACAAACAGTTCAGGGCCCCATTGAGACCCCCAATTTCAGACTTTCCCCATTTTAAGACCACGCTTTTTTAGATTTTCTGTTCATAACCTCTGTAAAACTACCTCCATTTTAACTCTTACCAGTTCGCTCCCTTACCCATCATAAGCAAGTTTACGATGCCCCCCCCCCCCCCCCTGTAGTTTTCCACTGACCAATTATCTAATTATCGAAAAAAAAAAAATTTTTACATTGGATGGGTCGGACAGTGGATAAACTCATATGTTAGACACACTTTATGACAGAAACAAGCTGGGTTTTTGTTATGTTTGTTATAGGAATGCATTATTAGGCACACAAAAAAAAGTCTGTTAAGGATAACATAGGCCCAAAAAATAGGGTCGGTAGGTCGGGACTTTTTTTTTTTTTTTTTTCCCCAAAAACACATATCTTTAAGTTAAGTTATTTTGCCAAAAAACAAAGACCTTTTTTTTTCTTCTTTTTTATTTTTCTTTTCAAAAAAAAAAAATTCTTTCTTTTTTTTTTTCTTCCCCAAATGCCAAAAAACAGTCTAGGATCGCGGGAAAAAATAGGGTCGGTCGGGATACCGTAAACAGACTTTTTTTTTTTTTTGCCTTAGACATGCGTATGTCATGAAACGTCCAACTTTGAAATTTGGGTGGGGGTATTCAGGTGACAATAACTTTTTTGTTTATCAGCAAAACTCAATAAAACTTTGCTATGTTATGTAAAATGAATGCCAAAACAGACTAGTTAGCAGCATATCTAAAATAAACTGAACACACAAAAAGTGTCTTCTTTGTGTTTGTCACGTGTTCCAAAAAATGGGCGTACAAATTTCAACAAAAATCATGTTGTCACCCCCATAACATTTTTTACCTTTATAGATAGCACAATTCTCTTTGCAAATATGAAAAGCTTATTCATTTTCCTTTCATTTGATATATAACTTTCTATATTTCATTTAGAATATGACCCTAGATAGCCACTCGGCAAGTAGGCACCAACAGCACTGTAAAATATGCCCTAAAACCCCGGAACTGGTAAGAGTTAAGACCACGCTTTTTTAGATTTTCTGTTCCTAACCTCTGTAAAACTACCTCCATTTTAAGACCACACTTTTTTAGATTTTCTGTTCATAACCTCAGTAAAACTACCTCCATTTTAAGACCACGCTTTTTTAGATTTTCTGTTCATAACCTCTGTAAAACTACCTCCATTTTAAGACCACGCTTTTTTAGATTTTCTGTTCATAACCTCTGTAAAACTACCTCCATTTTAAGACCACACTTTTTACATTTAGTCAAGTTTTTGACTCACATGCGAAGCAAAAGTGAGTCTATGTACTCACCCGAGTCGTCCGTCCGTCCGTCCGTCCGGACGTCCGGACGTCCGTCCGGAAAACTTTAACGTTGGATATTTCTTGGACACTATTCAGTCTATCAGTACCAAATTTGGCAAGATGGTGTATGATGACAAGGCCCCAAAAAACATACATAGCATCTTGACCTTGCTTCAAGGTCAAGGTCGCAGGGGCCATAAATGTTGCCTAAAAAACAGCTATTTTTCACATTTTTCCCATTTTCTCTGAAGTTTTTGAGATTCAATACCTCACCTATATATGATATATAGGGCAAAGTAAGCCCCATCTTTTGATACCAGTTTGGTTTACCTTGCTTCAAGGTCAAGGTCACAGGAGCTCTTCAAAGTTGGATTGTATACATATTTTGAAGTGACCTTGACCCTGAACTATGGAAGATAACTGTTTCAAACTTAAAAATTATGTGGGGCACATGTTATGCTTTCATCATGAGACACATTTGGTCACATATGATCAAGGTCAAGGTCACTTTGACCCTTATGAAATGTGACCAAAATAAGGTAGTGAACCACTAAAAGTGACCATATCTCATGGTAGAAAGAGCCAATAAGCACCATTGTACTTCCTATGTCTTGAATTAACAGCTTTGTGTTGCATGACCTTGGATGACCTTGACCTTGGGTCTTGGGTCAAGGTCACATGTATTTTGGTAGGAAAAATGTGTAAAGCATGTGAGTCGTATGGGCTTTGCCCTTCTTGTGACTAAATGTTTTAACGTAGAGGGGGGAATCGAGACGAGGGTCGTGGTGTATGTGTGTCTGTGTGTGTGTGTAGAGCGATTCAGACTAAACTGCTGGACCGATCTTTATGAAATTTGACATGAGAGTTCCTGGGTATGAAATCCCTAGACGTTTTTTTCATTTTTTCGATAAATGTCTTTTATGACGTCATATCCGGCTTTTCGTGAAAGTTGAGGCGGCACTGTCACGCTCTCATTTTTCAACCAAATTGGTTGAAATTTTGGTCAAGTAATCTTCGACGAAGCCCGGACTTCGGTATTGCATTTCAGCTTGGTGGCTTAAAAATTAATTAATGACTTTGGTCATTAATTGATTAAAAATCTGAAAATTGTAAAAAAAATATTTTTTTTATAAAACGATCCAAATTTACGTTCATCTTATTCCCCATCATTTTCTGATTCCAAAAACATATACATATGTTATATTTGGATTAAAAACAAGCTCTGAAAATTAAAAATATAAAAATTATTATCAAAATTAAATTGTCCAAATCAATTTAAAAACACTTTCATCTTATTCCTTTTCAGTTCCTGATTCCAAAAACATATAGATATGATATGTTTGGATTAAAAACACGCTCAGAAAGTTAAAACGAAGAGTGGTACAGAAAAGCGTGCTATCCTTCTCAGCGCAAGTACTACCCCGCTCTTCTTGTCAATTTCACTGCCTTTGCCGTGCGCGGTGGACTGACGATGCTACGAGTATACGGTCTTGCTGCGTTGCATTGCGTTCAGTTTCATTCTGTGAGTTCGACAGCTACTTGACTAAATGTTGTATTTTCGCCTTACGCGACTTGTTTAGATTTTCTTTTCATAACCTCTGTAAAACTACCTCCATTTTAAGACCACGCTTTTTTAGATTTTCTGTTCATATCCTCTGTAAAACTACCTCCATTTTAAGACTCCCCCCTTTTTAGGACCTGATTTTCTCAAGAGTTTTGGAGTTCTTAAAAGAGAGGTTCTACTATAAACCATATGCTGATCACATTCCTTTTGCTGTCATGCAGGCCAGCGCTGTCGCTGTGTGATGAAGAGCTTCAGAATAGAGTGCTGGCGCTGAAGGAAGAACTGATGGCTGTGTTCAACGGCACACAGCACAGTGATAGACACAAACGCTACATGGAGGGCGGTGCCTCCCGCCGTGAGTAAATTGTCATTGTTGCATAATGTTGTGTTATTGATTTTCTTCTTTTCCGTAGAGTGCATTGTGAGCGTGACAATCTGCCTTTCAATACACGTGCGAATCTGCCTTTCATCACACGTTGAGTATGGAGATCTCTTTGTTTGGAACTATTCTGCTGTGCATTGATTTTCTGTCTTTCTTTTCTGTAGGGTGCATTGTGATAATCTCTCATTTGACAAGCTTTGTGTATATATATATATATATATATGCATGTTTCTTTGGATCTTTTCTGCTGTGTATGCGCAACCATCAGTTGAACTTCAACACTAGAGTGTGTATAAGCCTCTATCATGATATATGAGTTTGGGTCAGATGATTTGAGTTTACTTAACTGTGTTTACTCTGGGAGTAAACTGAAGAGTTTCTCTGCTCAAGAGATTCTAAGATAGACATAAAGTGTATACCACTAAGCTCCTGTGAAATAATTGAGGGAACATTTTTTCTTTCAAGATCTCTGCCCTCTAAAGGCCTTTGTTTATCAAAGTTTTTGTCAAAATGTCTACAAATGTATCTTCATTTTGTTTGTTCGTTCATGGGCTGAAACTCCCACGGCTTTTACGTGTATGACCGTTTTTACCTCGCCATTTAGGCAGCCATACGCCTCTTTCGTAGGAAGCATGCTGGGTATTTTCGTGTTTCTATAACCCACCCAACTCTGACATGGATAACAGGATCTTTTTCGTGCGCACTTGGTCTTGTGCTTGCGTGTACACACGGGGGTGTTCGGACACTGAGGAGAGTCTGCACACAAAGTTGACTCTGAGAAATAAATCTCTCGCCGAACGTGGGGACGAACTCACGCTGACAGCGGCAAACTGGATACAAATCCAGCGCGCTACCGACTGAGCTACATCCCCGCCCATCTTCATTTTAAGACTCCCATCCTTTCAAGACCTGATTTTTTTTCAGATGGTAGGATGTCCACGGTATAGTGTCTCTTGCCCCTTACGGTATAGTGTATCTTGCCCCTTACGGTATAGTGTATCTTGCCCCTTACGGTATAGACTGTATCTTGCCCCTTACGGTATAGTGTATCTTGCCCCTTACGGTATAGTGTATCTTGCACATCTGCAGTGTATTGAGGGGGGGGGGGGGGGGTTCCACTGTAATGACTATAATGTATCTTGCCCCTTACGGTATAGTGTATCTTGCACATCTGCAGTGTATTGAGGGGGGGGGGGGGGGGTTCCACTGTAATGACTATAATGTATCTTGCCCCTTACGGTATAGTGTATCTTGCACATCTGCAGTGTTTTGAGGGGGGGTTCCACTGCAATAACTATAATGTATCTTGCCCCTTACTGTATTGTGTATCTTGCACATCTGCAGTGTATTGGGGGGGGGGGGGGGGGGTTCCACTGTAATAACTATAATGTATCTTGCCCCTGTATTGTGTATCTTGCCCCTTACTGTATTGTCTATCTTGCCTCTTACTGTATTGTGTATCTTGCCCCTTACTGTATTGTGTATCTTGCCTCTTACTGTATTGTGTATCTTGCCTCTTACTGTATTGTGTATCTTGCCCCTTACTGTATTGTGTATCTTGCCTCTTACTGTATTGTGTATCTTGCCCTTTACTGTATTGTGTATCTTGCCCCTTACTGTATTGTGTATCTTTCTCCTTACTTCTTACTGTATTGTGTATCTTGCCTCTTACTGTATTGTGTATCTTGCCTCTTACTGTATTGTGAATCTTGCCCCTTACTGTATTGTGTATCTTGCCTCTTACTTCTTACTGTATTGTGTATCTTGCCTCTTACTGTATTGTGTATCTTGCCTCTTACTGTATTGTGTATCTTGCCTCTTGCTCAATACTGTAATGTGTATCTTGCCCCTTACTGTATTGTGTATCTTGCCCCTTACTGTATTGTGTATCTTGCCTTTTACTGTATTGTGTATCTTGCCCCTTATTGTATTGTGTATCTTGCCCCTTACTGTATTGTGTATCTTGCCCCTTACTGTATTGTGTATCTTGCCCCTTACTGTATTGTGTATCTTGCCTCTTACTGTATTGTGTATCTTGCCTCTCACTGTATTTTGGTTCTTGCCTCTTACTGTATTGTGTATCTTTCTCCTTACTTCTTACTGTATTGTGTATCTTGCCTCTTACTGTATTGTGTATCTTGCCTCTTACTGTTTTGTGTATCTTGCCTCTTACTGTATTGACTACCACTACCAGTCTGCTGGACCCTGACGCACATCTGCAGTGTGTTCAGGAGGGTTCCACTGTATAATGTACATTATTTGTATTTTTTAGCAAAATATGATATTTTACACAGATCGAGACAGTCAGTGTTTCTGCAAGACCGCGCCCCGCTGTGCGGTAGTGGTGAACAATTGAGATCCGTCGCGATATAAGCTTGAATGGTTGAAAACGACGTTAAACACCAAATAAAGAAAGAAAGAAAGAAAGACTGTTGAGATCTGTGTAAAATATCCTATTTTGGTCAAAAATACAAATAACCTTAATTTATCAATCGATTTTAGTTTGAATTCCTTTTACTTTTTGTGATTGAACTCGCTCAAACATGTACTCTTTTGTAACCCAAGTTGTGTTTTGCACCACTGCAGGACAGCTGGACCATGACGCACATCTGCAGTGTGTTCAGGAGGGTTCCACTGTATAACATGTCTTGCTTCTTACTGGTTGTGTTTGCACCACTGCAGGACAGCTGGACCATGATGCAGTGTGTTCAGGAGGGTTCCACTGTGTAACATGTCTTGCTTCTTACCACTGTTGTGTTTGCACCACTGCAGGACAGCTGGACCATGATGCAGTGTGTTCAGGAGGGTTCCACTGTATAACATGTCTTGCTTCTTACCACTGTTGTGTTTTGCACCACTGCAGGACAGCTGGACCATGATGCAGTGTGTTCAGGAGGGTTCCACTGTATAACATGTCTTGCTTCTTACCACTGTTGTGTTTGCACCACTGCAGGACAGCTGGACCATAATGCAGTGTGTTCAGGAGGGTTCCACTGTGTAACGGATCTTGCTTCTTACCACTGTTGTGTTTTGCACCACTGCAGGACAGCTGGACCATGATGCAGTGTGTTCAGGAGGGTTCCACTGTGTAACATATCTTGCTTCTAACCACTGTTGTGTTTTGCACCACTGCAGGACAGCTGGACCATAATGCAGTGTGTTCAGGAGGGTTCCACTGTGTAACATATCTTGCTTCTTACCACTGTTGTGTTTTGCACCACTGCAGGACAGCTGGACCATGATGCAGTGTGTTCAGGAGGGTTCCACTGTGTAACATATCTTGCTTCTTACCACTGTTGTGTTTTGCACCACTGCAGGACAGCTGGACCATGATGCAGTGTGTTCAGGAGGGTTCCACTGTGTAACGGATCTTGCTTCTTACCACTGTTGTGTTTTGCACCACTGCAGGACAGCTGGACCATGATGCAGTGTGTTCAGGAGGGTTCCACTGTGTAACGTATCTTGCTTCTTACCACTGTTGTGTTTTGCACCACTGCAGGACAGCTGGACCATGATGCAGTGTGTTCAGGAGGGTTCCACTGTGTAACGTATCTTGCTTCTTACCACTGTTGTGTTTTGCACCACTGCAGGACAGCTGGACCATGACGTACATGTGCATTGTATAACGTTTCTTGCCTCTTACCTGTGTTTTTAATTGTACCATTACAGGTCTGCTGGACCATGACGCACACCTGCAGTGTGTTAAGGAGGGGCAGGAGGATGTGGTGATGGATGTCCTGCTCACTATGTTCACCGGCTCACAGCTCAAGGTAAGTGTTGTGCATTCAACCCTTTGCCTACGGCACAGATTCAGTCTGTCTCCTTTTTATTTCCCATCAGCTGTAACAGTGCGATCTAATGAAGCAAAACTCACTCCTATTCACTCAAGCTGTGCCGTTTCTCTACATGAAAGGGGGGAACTTTTGAAAGCGATTTTGCAGATATTATGTGCAGCTGTTGTGGGATATGGATATGAATTATCAGCGGGTGATATTGGGCTCCTGCTGGGGGACATAGGGGTAAAATCTGAGAAAATCAGAAAAAAAGGAGGGAGTATTAAAATGGGGGCAAATTTAAAGAGGCTGTGAACAGAAAGTCTGAGAAGTCACAGTCTTAAAAAGTAGGTAGTCTTAACTCTTCTCACGCCATGTAATTTTACACTCTTCCTATACCTGTAAACCAAGCATTTTGGGGGAAATTGGTAATTTAACCACCTACCGAATTAAAAAAATCATTAAAAAAAAAGTTTTCATTGCATTGCCCTGAAATTTTTTGTGAGAATGACAAAATGAATGTACAAGACATTGATGCTCAAACTTGGGTAGCAGAAGACGACACGGTCACACAGCGAAAATAAAAAGGTTGAAACTCACAGAACTCGTAACCTGTCACAATCGTAAGCACTGATTTTCGAATCTCCGATCACTTCGTCGTCTTCTTCATCGGAATCAGACTCTGGCTCTGGTGCTTGCAACACTCGGATCGCATGTGCAGTTTCCTCATCGATTCGGCGACCTCTTCCAAAGAAAATCCTTCAAAAGCATCGTCGTCGCTGTCATTATAGCCTAACAACTCTGCCCAAAAAGCGCCCATTACGTCTCTACACCACAAATCGCCACAAACGAATCTTCTTTTGTAGTTTTCACATCGAAAACAAGCACGCTCCCGCAATTTGAAGGAAGATGGCGGAAGTTAAAACGTTCTTATTCAGTACGCATGCGTTGTACTAGAGGTCAGTATGCAAATGAGCCAGTTTACGACAGTTTACGACATACATTTTTCTCGGCGGTAGCTACCGACGGTGGTGCAGTGGTATAGACACAAAGGCTGGCGGACGCTACCGCCGGTGGCATGAAGAGAGTTAAATTGGGGTGTCTTAAAAGGGGGGTTCCACTATACTTGCGATGTGAGGACCCTATGATGAGAGGGCACTTCCCATGAAGGGAAACCTTCTGTTGTCCCTTTGTCTATTTTCTTGACCAAACTATACCTGTATGGACAGGACACCTGCAATTTTGGGAGACATTTGTCTGGTCCCAAGGTGTCCTTTTATGGCAGGTACCACTTGAATGTGCCTGTAAGATGGTCATCGCTTTGGTGGTTTTGTTTGCATTGCATTGCTTCTTTCGGGTTTTTTTTCGTTTTTTTTTTCTTTCTTTCTTTCTTCTTTTTTTGTTGTTGTTTCTTTCATTCTTTGTTTGTTTGTTTGTTTGTTTCTTTCTTTCTTTCTTTCTTTCTTTCGTCTTTCTTTCATTCTTTCTTTCATTCTTTCTTTCTTTCTTTTTTTTCTTACCTTTTCTATATATACAGTAGTACCTGCCATATCCGGTCACCCATTAGTCATTGCAAAGGTGACCGCAAATATCAGGTGGCCGTTCATTACAGGCCCCCTCCTCCTCCAAAAAAAAACCCAAAACACGATCAAGTTTTCATGAAGAAAAGAAAGCGATCATCCACGAGCCGCCGATTCATTGTCTCTGTTAGTTTTGCTTTCGTTTATACATCTTAATTATTTGCGTGTTTAACTCGATCGTCCTGGCTAAGCTATTGTTTCGTATGTTTCTATGTGTGTTGTTTGGATTATTATATATGTATTTGAGTGTCAGATAAACAAGTGTTTCAAACTCACATCAGCTGTGATCGATCCGGAAGTGACTGCCGTAAATGTACATGTATGCGCATGTCTGTATTTACAGTTTGCGCATGCGTAAGTATTCATTCACACCTCATTCGCACACGTACGAAACAAACAAACACAAACACGCAGCGATCGCTCACACTCCAATGTAAACAAAAACAATCTTGAGTTTGACTCGTCAGCTTTATTAACAGGCGATAAAAGTGGACAGGTGCTGATTTCTAACGGCCAGATAGCAGGTGGGAGGTGGGTGTAGAGAGCCACAGGCGCTCGCCCGCGAAAGTGACAAGTGGCCGTTAAGTGGCCGCTCCTGTCGAGTAAGAGGGGCACCTTAGGGCATAAATCAGTGACCGTTGACCGCGTCAGACAGGTTAACGGCCATTAAGAGTCAATTATAGAAGGAAAACTCATTAGTCATGGGAAAGCTGGCCGCTCCGGGCAGGTTCACGCCCACGAAAGGGCCGGAAATGGAAGGGACTACTGTATATATCTCTGTTTGCTCAAGTGACTTTTGATATATATATTTGGCTGCAGACTGTGTCTGTTATGAAACTCAGTCCTTAATAATTGTACGCAATGAGTCGTACTTGCGGCTTTTACTAGTAATTGCCCCACATCTCTTTTCCTTACAAAGATTATCTGAGTATGAGAAAGAAAAACTGTTTGGTCAAAATGTTCAAAGTTGTTTCTTCCTTTTTATCTCCCCCAGAACCTGGACTATCTGATGAGGGTGATGCTGCCGGAAGCCTTGGTGAGAATTCACCAGCAGGTCAACGGACAATCCTGACTTTTGTCATGATTTTGTGTGTGCGTGAGTTTCTTTGTGAGACTCTTGGAACGGCATTCTGTGTTTATGTCACAGGAAAATCCTCGATTCATGTATCCAGGAAAACTGACACTTCAGTGGTACCTGTGACGTGAGACCCCTCTGATGACAGGACACATCCCATGAAAGTACACCAACTGTTGTCCCTGTATCTATTATCTTGACCAAACAAAAGTAAACCTGCCATGACAGGCCACCTGCAATTAATTTAGGGACATTTTTGGCTGGTCTCAAGGGTGTCCTTTCATCGCAGGTACCACTGTTCTTCAGAACTTGAGGAGAAAAATTGTATTGTAAGAGTGTGTGAATTCTGGCATAATGGACATTAGGAGACGACATATAGAGTTATAGAGAACCTGGTTCTTATGGAAGTGGTTTTTTTCCCTCAGGGTTCAACTTGTGCCTGCAGTTTGATATTATGCTGTCATCTATGCTTTGACATTTGTTTTGAGTCAGTCATGTGCCTAGAATGTGATATTTCTTAAGCTCATGTCTGTTGTGAAACCTTTAGGCTTGGAGTAAATCTACCTATTGCTTTGTGTGCAGTATTTATTCACTTATTGATCCATATTCATATGAGCACTAAAAAAAAGTAGTGTGTAAATGATCACTTGACTTAAAAGCAGAAGAAGAAAAAAATTGACTTTAAAGCAGGGTTTGCAGTTTTGGTTATAGTTTTCGGGTTTGTTTTCCCATGAGCTTTTGACGTTTATTTGTTGTTTTTTAATCCATTTTCTGATTCACAAGGGAAAAGGGTCTGTTATATCTGTGAACATTTTGTGTGTGTGGCTCTAGCCAGGGATTCATGTTATGTACGTCACAACTTGTCTGCTTGATGCAGAAGATTTATTTGAATTGTGCAGAAACAAGGACTGCAATATTACTCACAAATCATTGAAGTGTTTCCTCACAGAGCTATTTAGTTTTATGTTTTTAAAAAGATGTCCGTCCACATTTCCAGACTTAACCCATGAACAAACCACTAAATCATGGTCCACTATATCGCGAATTCGGCTATATCAAAATCAAATTCGTGTTTACATGTCAAAACCAATACATTCTAACGACAACAACAACAAAAAACTTTTTTGGGGGCTGCGGACCCCCCCTTCACCCAATGTTTCGCGAATCGAATATTTTGTGATCTCAAATCTTTGGACCCCAAAGACCGCGATATAGTGGAAGTCTACTGTAATTGTACATCAGTATTAACACAAAGACTCAGGTCAAATGTCTCCATCTGAACTGATAATTATAGCAACTTTATGAACTTTTTCATTACCATTACCAGTGTTGTTCTGGGACTCAGAGGACAGTAGGTCAGTTGGCCCTGGATTGAAAATGTCCATGATTATGTCCTTGCTTCTTCTTCTTCTGCGTTCGTGGGCTGAAACTCCAATGCACACTTGTGTTTTTGCACGAGTGCATTTTTACGTGTATGACCGTTATACCCCGCCATTTAGGCAGCCATACGCCGCTTTCGGAGGAAGCATGCGGGATATTTTCGTGTTTCTGTAACCCACCGAACTCTGACATGGTTTACAGGATCTTTTTCATGCGCACTTGGTCTTGTGCTTGCGTGTACACACGAAGGGGGATAAGCCACTAGCAGGTCAGCAAATGAGTTGACCTGGGAGATTGGAAAAATCTCCACACTTAACCCACACCGCGGCCGGGATTCGAACTCACGACCTTCCGATTAAGAGGCCGACGTCTTACCACCCCGCTACAGCGCCTGTCATATGTCCTAACAAAACACACACAAAAATTCAGTCAGAAGACCTCCTGCATTTCAAAACTATCAGAGGTTGAGCTGGCCAAGGGAGAGAACAAAGTGTCAGAGCAAAAAAAAAGTATGCATCTGTTATTAAAAATTGAGGCCTGAGAACAACACTGCATTATAAGATAACTGTTTCTTGCTGCAGTGAAATTGCTCTGAGTTGCATGACGCTAAATAAAGTCTGGCTATTAAAGTACTACTTTGTTTCACCCTTCTTATGCTTTGCAGGACGGCAATTTATTTGCCCAACAGGTAAAATAAAAAAGGCTTTTTTTTTTATTCATTCCAGAAGTGCTGCCTTCATTTTTTTTCGTTTGATAAATTGTTGAATTCTGCAACCACTCAGTGTTCTTCCAAAAGCTGACTGTATGGTGCCCAAAGAGATATTAAATTTGCTTACTGCATGGTGGTTTTTCATGCTATTGTTTGATATTGTTCTTGATTTCCTTTCCAACTTGAAATAAAAAAAAACCATCTCAGTAATGAAGAATTCACCCCAAAATGCTACTTCCTTGCCCCACTCGCTTCACTCGCCAGATCCAGCATGGATAAAACAGGGGACAGGTTATAGTAGTCTTGATGATGACTGATCCAGGGTTTCTGTGTCCATCTTTTTGTTTGAGGCTGACAGATTAAATATATTAAATGTTTTGATATCGCTTGGCGAGACTTGTTTCCAACTTGAGTTTTGCTTTGCTGGCTAAGCTCAAGAAATGTGTGTCTTATTCAGCACGCCAACGCATAGTAGCAGCAATATTTTGTATCTGCATCAAGGTCAACTTAGAGAGATGATGTTGTGCGTTATGCATACAGGATGCTGTGCATTGGAAATGAGATGAATGTTGTGTACTTAAAATGTGTGTGTGTGTGTTTGTTGTGTCTGTGTGGTTTCTGTTGGGTTTCAGCTTTGCTAAGAAAGACAGAGAGCTTTTGCAGTATATGTAGAGATGTGAGAACAGTGATAGGCAATCTGTGTGTGTGTGTGTGTGTGTGTGTGTGTGTGTTTGTGTGTGTGTGTGTGTGTGTTAATCTCCATGGAGTGGTTATATTGTGCTTTGTGTATATTATGACATGCGTGTGAGTCTGTTTGTCCGTCTGCCGGTTTGTTAATGTATTCTTGACTTGCAGTGTGGCGAGTACATATTCTATGTCTGATTGTATGCATATGTTTGTGTGTAATTGCTTTGTTTACTTATAGGCTAGTGTGTGAACATTTTGTTTATCCACAGAGGACGCGCTTTGGTGCCTGATTTTAGTGCCTGAATTTTGTATGAAGTCCTTGGTATTAATGCCTAAAATCGCACGCTAGTTATATTACTTATTGAGTTTGATCACACTGAAAGCTTTGTATGGTTGCCATCCAGTGATATGTAACTACCCTGCAGAGTACTGAGCCAATGTTATCACAACATTACAGTATTAAACATGTGACTCTGAGATCGTTTGTTATTAATGTGTGTGTGTGTGTGTGTGTGAGTGTGTTAAGGTATGTGTGTTTGTGAATCGTTGGTGTTAGGGATTTGGATCTCCAGCAGAGAGCTCTCTCTCTCTCTCTCTCTCTCTCTCTCTCTCTCTCTCTCTCTCTCTCTCTCTCTCTCTCTCTCTCTCTCTCTCTCTCTCTCTCTCTCGCTCTCGCTCTCGCTCTCTCTCTCTCTCGCTCTCTCTCTCTCTCTCTCCCTCTCTCTCCCTCTCTCTCTCCATTTTGATTTCTGAAACATCAGCAGTAAATCACACAAGTTAATTATTTCTAACACACACACACATACACAGATATACACACGCACACATAAATACAAACACAACCTTCTCCCCCTCCACACACACACTCACACAAGTGCGCACATGCTCACACCAACACAGAGCGTTTTTACAAATTATGCAAATTGAGAAAAAAGCTTTACTGGTTTAAAAAAGTAGAAATTTAATACTAAAATCGTTCATCTTTAGCATGCATTTTTAGTAAGGCAAAGGTAGCACCAGGTATGTTCAGATTAGATGTAAAAAGTATGTATTTAACCCTTTGACTGCGATAATAAGTATCAGGTACGTTTTTGGCTATCAGAAAGAAAAGAAAAAAAAAACTCTGATAAGGGAAACAACCGCTGTACATTGCCCTTTGGATTGCAGCAAGATGATTGCCTCCCCTGGAGACCATTTTCTCAGTTTTGGTCTAATTGTTTTAACTTGTATGTTATGATTTTGTTTTTATTGAATTCTTTTGCTAAATTCTTCGGGCAGTCAAGGGGTTAAAAAGATATTTTCATTTTTGAAACCTAGTAAAACCTTGCAACCCTGTTAGTACATGCATGTACTGCAAATAATGCTAAAGCTAATTGTAAATGAGTGCTACCAAATTTCATTTCTTTGAAGAAGACAAATAGGAGAGCAATTATGAAGTCGGTCTGACTTGGTAGTGAGCGAATCCAATACAAACAAAATGATAACCAATCAAGAATCCAAAAAGCAAGAAAGATTGCTGAATAGAACATTTAAAGGCACACTCCTCATGAAAACAGTCCAGCTCACCGTCTGAGATCTGGCGAGATGTTCACGTGAGTCATTAAGACCATCCCTCCACTTGGTTACATACTTACAATGAACCGTCAGGATTACCCAAGTCCACAGTGACAATTTCTTTTTAGAGGAATTACTTTTGTAAATGCAACCATGCAGTGGCATTTGAAGAAATTATTTTATTAACAAATTTCAACTCATCACAGCAAGCAGTCAGGGTGTTGATTTTTGGTATGTGTCCAAGTGGATGCATTAATTTATCCCATGCAAAAGCCTGGCCACATCTGAGACGGTGAGCTGAACTGTTTTCACGAGAAGGAGTGTGCCTGCACTAAAACACTTTTTTTTAAAATTTTTTACTAGAACCACTTTGAAGTGGACGAACAAGTCACATAATAGACTGCATGACAAACAATAAACGAGAAGATGAACACTTAGCCTAGGGCTTTGGTTGGTTGGGTTTGCTCATCATTGTTATAGATATCTTTTTGAACCACTGCATGGTTCAAACTGCACAGTTGTTAGTTATATGAAGTCTAAAATCGCGCGCGTATCTCCAGGCGCAGGGATCTATTTATGCCGTGTGAGATGGAATTTTTTACACAATACATCACGCATTCACATCGACCAGCAGATCGCAGCCATTTCGGCGCATATCCTACTTTTCACGGCCTATTATTCCAAGTCACACGGGTATTTTGGTGGACATTTTTTATCTATGCCTATACAATTTTGCCAGGAAAGACCCTTTTGTCAATCGTGGGATCTTTAACGTGCACACCCCAATGTAGTGTACACGAAGGGACCTCGGTTTTTCGTCTCATCCATCGGAAAGACTAGCACTTGAACCCACCACCTAGGTTAGGAAAGGGGGGAGAAAATTGCTAACGCCCTGACCCAGGGTCGAACTCGCAACCTCTCGCTTCCGAGCGCAAGTGCGTTACCACTCGGCCACCCAGTCCGGTTGTAGTGAGATATATTAAAAGAAAGACAATTTTGATTGCACAAGGGATGCGCTTTTCACTGACATGAAACAGGAGGGAACCATAATGAGGAGGATGGATAGTAGATAGAAGACATTAAAGTCATATTCATACCAACAATGATGGATGCACATCCAAATGTGAGACATACCAAATGGGAAAGAGACAACCCGGTGTAATTGATTACTGACACAGTGAAGCAACGATATCAAATGTATACTAGAAGTAAAAGACAAACATATGACTGTCTACTTTAAAATGCTTAACTTACATGGGGTCTATGTCGACCAAAAGAGTGGGATTCCCTGTAGGGGGAGTTCCTGCAGGGGGATTCCCTGTATACAGGGAATCCCACAGGGTGGAGTTTTTCAATAAAACTTGCAAACCATACTCGAATTTTTAAGAAATATAAAAAAAAGATTGAGAAACATCAAATTCTACCAATGTCGCTAAGCATCACGTGACTTTCAGCGATATCAGCGAAACGCCACAGGAACTACACCCTGTGAATCCACCTACAGGAACTCCACCTACAGGGAATCCCACTCTTTTGGTCGACATAGACCCCATCAGCCTAACTTACCTTCCTTGCCGAAATACTGAGCTGATGTCATTGCCGCTCGTGGTCATATTTTTTCTCTTCTTTATTTTTTTGTTTTTAGAAAACTAAAAGAAGCCAAGGGGTTGTCGCATAAACAAATTGTAAGCACAGTCTGTCGGAATACTGAAACCACTTTGCTTTGTAGAAAGGAGCTTACAAGTATTAAATGCAACACACACAAAACCTACAACAACACACGCAAAACAAAAAACCCATTAAGTTACAGTCTAAATTAGAAGAAATTAGCAAGGTACTTGCAAGGTATTTGCAAGAAATGCTGTGCGCCTGAAAACTGTGGGAGTAGCATGCTGATACAGACATTTGAACTGTCAAAACTAAAATGCAGTCAAGAAAATGACATCGCATAATTTAAACAAGGTGAACACATAAAGGAGGTGTCCTTCAAAAATTTTGTTTCTGTTACAGAAACACAAATAAATCATTAACTGAAATTAGAAGAGAGTTCTCAATCAAATACATGAATGTAAAAAATTATCCAGGTAACTACAGAGGCCAGAGATCCTGCACAATGTTGATCTTTCAAAAGATCAAAACAGATCAAATACCTGCAAAAAGTCAATGTGACCATCATGCTATATCAACAAGCCTTTCGAAATTAACAAAACACAAGAATACACGAAAATCCTAAAAAGAATGCCGTATTAGAAAAAATAAAATAAGATAACGCCAAAAACTTACGCTCGAAATTATCAAACGTTTGATTTAACTAGCAAAATGATTGAATCTTGAATTTGCATAATTATGGCAATGTACATACACAGGGTGTCTAAAAAAAAAGTACCCGATGTTCTTTCAATACTACAGACAAGTCAGTAACTTTATGGAAATCATTTTTGCGTGATATTGTAGTCAGTTCATAGAAGTTTTGTCCCCAGTTCACAGCTTTCAGTTGAGATCGTCTGTTTCTTCACAGAACGTGTGATCAATGTAGCCACCCCGTTTTCCAATGACATACTGCATCCTCATTGCCATATTGTTGGAATGTTTCCTGTGGGATGTTCTGGATTTCTCTGAGAATGTTTGCCTTCAGTTGTTGTAGGTATCTTGGTCTGGGGTACATTTTAGCGTATTGGCTTACATATTAGTTTTTCCATTTCTCGGTACTGATGTTTTAATGACTTTTTGGGTACTTTCTTTTTAGACACCTTACTACTAACAAATGGTGCAAAATGTCAAGTGTATCATTTGAAATCTTGAACCAATTTACAAAACTCTTGGACGAGGGTAACAGATTTAACGTCATACACACCACACACCGACTGACTATAGATACTGGGCCGCCTCAAAGCAGGCTTTCAAAAATAATTAACAGCATTTGATACAAAGATAATTTTCTGTATTCTGATTGAAACGGATGAACTAATTTCTGTAAAATCGGCGGCAGTAAGTTACACTCTAAATCATCCAAAGTCATGGTTTCATCGTAATTACACAACAGACTGTTGTCTTCAATTTTTATTTTTTTTATTGTTGATTATTTAAGGGTTTTCAAAAACTAGTCGGATTTTTTCTTTGAGTTCAAGCAACATTTTGTTAAGTACTCAAAGGATAGACTTACTGTAGTGTCCTGATGTAATCTGCTTTCATGTATACAAAAAACAAACAAACAACAAAAACAAAAAATCTTGCATAAAAGCAAAAAGTATCATGTCATAAAACAGGAACAAGCAGTGAAAACGGTAGGAACTTGTGACATGAAAATTGACCCAGACGTAATCTGTGATAGCAGTCTCTCTTGTGATGCTCACACAGAAATCCAAACCTGATAGACTGCTAACGTTTCAAAATCAAGATCCAAAACCTATAAAAAGTAATTTTATGGAACGTTTAATCGTAGACAATCAAAACATAGTGTTAGAATGTATAGTTTATGACTTAATGTCTTATAATCTTAGCTTGTTGCTTTTTCATTTGTGAATTTCATATTACGAACTCAATTTTTCTGTCGTAAGTAAACCGACCCATCACAGCCTATTGTTCGATGATGAATCTCGACCATTCTCTGGATCTCCGCCTGCTTTTTCTTGCACGATGTCCAGAGGAACTTCGGATTTTTTGTCTGTGGCATCAGGCGTGGGATCATCATCATCGGCAAAGCCCAGAGAAGCCTTGCAGAAATGCCAGGTCAGCACAGCACAGAGAATGTGGCCATACACGTTGGGAATAGCCCTCATTCGATCTCTGTTGAATGGAACGAAGTTGTTATGAGTATACATTTTAAGTGAGTTGTGTTGGATAGCGATGAGTTCAATGAGAAGCGATGCCTGAACGGAAGCAGACATAATTCTACGACGAGAACACTTCTGAACTTCTGTTCATTCTCTTCTTTTTCTTCTTCTCTTTCAATCTCCTGGCACATGCCATTCCAATGAAAAGCAAACGCGGTCAACATTGTGTTAGTTCCACAAGCCCGCATATGGGATGTAAATGGCTACCGCATTGGCAGCTTTCAAGGTTCGCTTGGTCTGCGAGATGCGCACTGCTAAAGTGTAAAAACAAACCAGCACTGGCAGTAGCAACAACAACACCAATAACAACTTTTAACAACCACGGCGTAAAAGACACACACAAACACACTTATTTGGGGATCATTGAGCTCATTTATACAACCTCAGCGTAAAACACCGACGAGGATATTTAAATGACAACTTGAATAAGAAAATGCTACTCACGAGAACCACTCCAGGGCGATGATGATGCCGATGTTGGCCGGAGCGATCTCCAGGGAGTCCAGGATCATCAGAATAGTGACGATACTGGAACTGGGCACTCCAGGAATCGCCAGAGACCCAACAGAGGCCAGAACGCTGCGAAATAGGTCCACAAGTAAATCAAGACTCATGGACCCGTATGACTGAATTTCAAGCATCAGACACTTTTTTTTTTAAATAATATTTATTGGTGAATTAAGAATAGGTGTGCTATGTTCCGTTACCATAACAAAATAAGACAAACAGACAAACACACGCTTACGCCGCACGCATGCATACACACACACACACACACACACACACACACACACTCACACGTGCGCGCGCGCACACACACACACACACACACACACACACACACACACACACACACACACACACGCGCGCGCGCGCACACACCCACACACACACATACACACAAACACACACCGGCCAAACCAACCAACAAAACACCAAACACTTTAAAAACAAAAACAAACAAAAACTCACCAAATTAGAACAATGTTACTGGCATTCGCAGAATCTTGCAGTTGCGCAATGTAGATAGACGTGCAGGCGATAAACATGGCACTGCCATCACGGTTCAAGGCCGTTGCCAAGGGAACGACGAAACGTGATACTCGGTGGTCGACCTTGTGGCGATTTTCCACACAGTACAGCACTTCTGGCATGGCCACCGCTCTGGTAAACAACAACAACAACCCTTTATTTATATATATATTTTTAAATAAGGACCCAAATAATAGGCATCACAAAAGAATTGATCTTTATAATACAGATTGCACTCATCATCATTGTGCTGCCACAATTCTACTTTACGTTGGACAATAAATAATCTCGTGTCTTAAATGACTGCTTAAACACCAGACGATTCAGACAGACACTCGGGAATGTCAGTTAAACAATCCATTGCAAGCATAGACTTAACTCCCACCCCAACGTTATTACAACGGTTATGTGAAAACAAATATATATGAGTTGATGTCATACAGCTGCGCCGTTCACTGATCTTGAGAGGCCGAGCTCTTTATATCTTGTTTTGTCTTATTTCTAGGGGATGTCATGCCAGCATCATATACCACTCATTCAAAAGACTTTGATGCCTTTTTGTGAATCATTCACTATATATACAAGATTAATGAGATTGATCAATATCGAGTTGCATTTCTATGTTACTTATTTGAACAACCAGGAACGATTTTAGCTGACCTGGTAAATGTTATAGCGGTCAGGCCAGGAACCATTATTTGTTTATCACATTAAAGATAACTAAGACAAAAGCTGAACTTTTTGAATTCAAGATGTCAGTGCGAGATCTACGGAAAGATAATCTTATTATTTTTTTATAACAAGCTTTACCCTGAAAAATGTACTGAAAAGAAAATTAACCATCGACGCCAAAATGGCGGCTACATACTAACAGGATCGCTTTGGATATTATTTTGGTGAAATAATGACAAAGCTAATAAAGCTTTATTAGCAAAATGTTGTCTGTCAGCAAATAATAAAAGGATCATGATTGTCTCGAAAATAACATTAACATTTGCCTGCCGCTTCATATGAATACCCATTTTCTAAACATGATGTCTGGTATCATTTGCTAACAATCAGCATATCAGAAAAAAAAGATGATAATATACTAATTGTCTGATTTCACAATATCAAGAACTTCAACTGTGGAAAAGACCCTAAAACTCACGAGCTGGCCGACGCTATCCCGGTGATGACAGCGCGCGATGCCCCGACGAGATAGGTCAAGGGATTCTTGCGCATGAAGACCAGGTAGATGAGAGCGATGAAGACGATACCGGTGACGAAATTGCCGATGACCTCCGCCAGGACGAAGAGTCCTAGTCCCTTGAAGACGGCAACTAGGTCCTTGCTGCTACCGATTGCCTTGGCGATCAGACTGGCCACTCCTAGAGGCGTTAACCTGTCCAGTGTAAGGAGATACTTCATTATGAAAGGCATATTCCCATTCGTAAAACGATGATGTTTACCACACTCGTTTGTCATCATGTTCACGAGTTTTCATTCATAACAAGCTAGGTAACTAAAAACAAAACAAAACAAAACCACATATTCTTATTGGACAAATCAAAGGTTGCCAATTGCCAAGTTGACTGATTCAGCGTCCGGTTTCGGTCGATGAAGCTGAAACAGAAGACGATAATTATGCTAGCCCGCTCGGACCGACAAAAAAGCAGGTCTGACGACACTGACATACAAAGACGGTCTTGTACGAGATGTACGTGTCATCTGTTCTGTTCTGTTTCTCATGTATCTGTTCTCTTATTTGTGATGAAAAACAACAACAGAAAATACCAGGCG
>NC_090261.1:33114887-33182387 GCF_037325665.1 Littorina saxatilis
GGATTTGACGCAACAGAGGTGATAACATACTACCGATTCCGAATCTCCGGTCATAATGGATGAAGTCTGAATGCCTGATTCCATGATTCACCATGCATTGGTAACACTGAAAGCTCTGACTGGCCATGCTGCGCCAGTAATACATGTAATTGTTGACTCGGAACCTCCATGATTGCTGAATGAGATTGGACCATATCCAGCAGAAATAGGTCATTTGCTCGACCCAGAATTAGATAATTTGGTCAATTTCAAAACAGTTGGTGGGCCTAAATTCATTTTGCTCTGAGAAGTTGTATGACTCAGTGGATTAAAGATTTTGCTGAAAAACACTGTGCGTGAGGAAAAGACAACCCAAGGCCGGATCAAAACTGTTGCAATGTTACATCAGTGTCGTCGTAAATACGTGAGTACAGTACTTTTCTGTCTTTTTATTTTACAAAACAGTTTGGCCATTTCGAATTTCAATGCGTCAGTGACCAGTGACCAACATCTGGTCTAAAAATTGCTTGACCGTCAGTGATGCTAATGCTGCTAACCCAGACTCACCAGTAATGATGCTGCTGACAATGAGAGGTAGGACAGCAGCTTTCAGCATCCGCATGTACAGCTCTCCTGGTAACCCTGTGGAAAGAAAATCTGGCACATTAGATGTGTGTGTGTGTGTGTGAATAGAATAGAATAGAATAGAATAGAATAATCTTTATTGCCATGAAACACACAGTTTATAAGGCACGTAATTAATTAACAAAGAAACTGTAATAAAAGAAAACATCACCGTTTTTTGAAACATTCGTAAACAAAATGTGCTAGCTGGGTTTGTAGTTTGGGTATTTGTAATATTTGGCTGGGAAGAGTGTATTGGCCTGAATAGGCTATGCTTGATATGAATTTTTCTCTAATGGAAGTATATTTGGTGCATTTATCCAACAAATGTATTTCATCCTCTATCACATTACATTTTTTGCATAATCTGTCATTTACTGGTGTATTTAAATGTCGACCCTTTTCAATTTCTAAATCGTGTGCACTTATTCTTAACTTTGTTAATGCTTTTCTGTGATCTAAATTTTTTACCTCATTGATATAATATTGCAATTCGTATTTCCTCGAGTCTGTTACTTTTACGTAGAATTTTAATTTTGAACTTCCTTCAGACTTTTTCTTAATCCAGAATTTTATGAATTTGCATTCTAATTTCTCTTGTATGGCTTTTTGTAACTTTTTAGAATTAAATGTAGATTGATTTTGCCAGACATGATTAAATCCTAATTTATCTACTGCTTGTTTTATGAAATGTGACCATGAACTTTCCCGTGACGGATCTAATAGTGATAAATATGCTTGATATATGTAGGAGTCTTTTTTAGTCTCTAGTATATGAGCCCAATATTTTATGCATTGTGATAATATTCTCAATCCTATTGGAAACCGTCCTAGTTCTGCTAGCACTGGAATTTTCATACTTTTCTTATGCGTACCAAGAATGAATCTGCAAAATCTTATATGTGCACTTTCATGAGGGCATTCCTTGGAGATGCAACATTGAAAAAAGGCATCAATGTCGTCAAATATATGTGTATTTTTTATAATGTACGGAAACCATACTTCTGCGCCGTAACAAATAATTGGGGACACTAACAAGTCAAATAAATTTAAAATTGTTTTTGTTTGAACAAGACTATTTCTGAACGCTTTTCGAAGAGAGTAAGCTGCTTTGTTTCCTTGTTTGCTAAGATGCTCCTGGGCAATATTTAAATTTCCATTTTGGTTGAACACTATACCCAAATATTTATACTGGTCTGTTCTTTTGATAATACAATCTCCACATTTAAATATTGTATTCATTTTGGGAAGACTACGACAAAATATTACAATGTTCGTTTTTTCAGTATTTATTTTTAATCCCCATTGTTGACAGTATATATTTAAGTAATCTAATTTTTGTTGCAGACCTAACTTTGATTTGGATAACATTACTAAATCATCTGCATACATTAAACATGATATTTTTGTTTTTGAGTTTATATCAATGTATGGTGAATCAAAATCAGGTATATTTGTAGTGAAGTCGTTTATGAAAATGTTGAACAGTATAGGACTTAATGTATTTCCTTGATGAACACCTTTTCTGACATGTATACTCATTGGGCACTCTTGATTGTATTCAGTTCTAATGAATGAATTTGTATACATATCTTTTATTATATTGAAACAGTATCCTCTTATCCCTAGTGTATATAGTTTAAGTAGAAGTGCTTCGTGCCATACATTATCAAAGGCTTTCTGGAAGTCTACAAAACATGCATACATTCTTCCATTTTTTAATTTTAAGAGATCGTCTACAATTTTTTTTAATACGAAAATTTGGTCCGTAGTTCGATATCCTTTTCGGAAGCCTGCCTGTTCTTTCCTAATTATGTTATCATCTTCTAAGAATTTTGAAATCCTTGAATTCATTACTTTGCAGAATAATTTACTAAGATTACTGCTCAAAGTAATACCTCTATAATTGCTTGGGTTAAGAGGGTCTCCCTTCTTATAGATTGGTATGCTTATACTTGATTTCCAATTTTTGGGATAATGTCCAGTAATTAATATTAAATTAAATAACTTTGTTAAAATATGTACAGTTCGATCTAAGCTTGCTTTAATAATCTCATTTGATAGTTTATCTGGTCCTGGTGCTTTTTTGTTTTTCAATGACTTACTTTCAATTTTAATTTCTTTTCCTGTAATTGGGTTATCTAATGTGGGTATATTATATTGATGAGTACTCTGTTTTAGTTCCTCTGACACTTCCTTACTTCTTTGTTCTGAAATATCTGGTTTAGTTCCGATTAAATTTGCTAAGTGATTTAGCCATTTGGTTGGATTTATATTACATTTATTATTATTTCTGTCATTATCACCCATTGATTTTAAGTCTTTTAATGTTTTCCAAAGTTTATTTGGATCATTATTGAATTGGTCATTTAATATTAAAACTAATTTATTTTTATATTCTCTTTTTTGTTTCTTTATTAAAAATCTTTATTAATGTGTGTGTGTGTGTGTGTGTGTGTGTGTGTGTGTGTGTGTGTGTGTGTGTGTGTGTGTGTCTGTGTCTGTGGGTCTGTGTGTCAATGTGTGTCTGTGTGTGTCTGTGTCCATGTGTGTGTCTGTGTCCAGGGCCGGACTACCGGGGGGGTTATGGGGGTTGCGCAACCCCCCCTCCTAGCCTGAACATGTACCTTACTTATTTAAAACATTTTTTATTATTGCTTATTTTATGCCGTTTCATGCAAGGAGCGACCATTTTCTTATCTCAGAATATGACCTACCCATCAGCTTCAGGGGGCTTTGCCCCCTGACCCCCACCAGGGGCTCTGCCCCTTGACCCCGCCCAGGGGCGGACGAGGGGGGGGGGGGGGTTCTAGGGGTTCCGGACCCACCTTATAAATATAAAAATATAAAAATATAAAAATATTGAATGAGGTATGCATTTCTTTATTTTACATTGAGTTTCAATTTTGGGGGTTATAATCAGTGACAAAATCTGCTGCCTGAAACTGGTAATGATCATCCTCAGAATGCACCAGATTGCACCATTTTGCATCCTTTTTTTCAAAATTTTCCGGGGGGCATGCCCCCGGACCCCCCTAGCAAGCTAGGCGCTTTGCGCCGTCGGCTCGGCGCTTCGCGCCTTCACACCCATATCTTCACAATATACTTTTGAACCCCCCCCCCCCCCCATAAAATGAACTGATCCGCCCCTGCCGCCAGTGGGGATATCCCCCTGGACCACCTCTAGCAACCCCCCCCCCTCCTCTTAGCCTAGTCCGGCCCTGGTGTCCATGTGTTTGTGTGTGTGTGTGTGTGTAAATGCTACAGTAAGACGGTCATAACTCACCAATCCATACGAGAGCGTTGGAAGAGGCACCAGAAGCGTAGAGAATAAAACCAATGGTGAAACCAATGACTGCTCCCCCAAGGGAGAGAACCAACAAGGCGCCATCCCACGCAAAGAACCGCTGACAGCGCGTCGGTAGCTTGTGTAAAATGTCGTCTCCGTCTTTGACTGCTTGAGCACTAAATTCAAATAGATAATATCATACAAAAGAATGAATGAACGAATGAATGAAAATGAATTAATGAATGAATCAATCAATAAAGCAAGCAGGCAATTGCAAGCAAGCAAGCAAACAAGTCCACACGTGCCATCAAATGTCTGTAGAAGTCGCAAATCTACACGGGGGATAACCGGTCAAAGGCCGAACAGAAGCCGAAGGCCGCTCATGACACGTGTGAAGGCAAGTTTTGTCTGTTTTCTAGGTATTGTTTGATTTATGTCGGGATTTAAGGTAAGCTACTGATTCAGCGATGACTAAATTTGTTTCTCGATGCATAAAAAGTCAGGGAGCGATTGATATTTGCCCGTAAATAGCCTTCAAAGCTGAAAATGTCCGCGATCGAGCACCGGAAATGGCTGTTCGATGGGTTTTGCAAGTAGAAATGTGCTTTATTTCACCAAATCAGCTCGTATTTGGTGTGGGTACGGGATTCTAGAGGACGAAGGAGTCATAAGAGGTGCAAAGAAGTGCTATTTGGGAGTAGAATAAATCTTCCGAGACAGTAGACAAGAGAAGGTCATATTTGAGAGATGCGCGTAGGCCGATTGTCTTTCCGACAAGCGAATGATACAGCAGATTAATCATTTGTTTTGACCAGAAACCTAGTCTCTAGTTTTTATGAATGAGTTTTTTAATTAAAACAATCACGAGAACTCTCTCGCTTAGCCTAATGGCTGTTCGATGGGTTTCGCAAGTAGAAATGTGCTTTATTTCACCAAATCAGCTCGTATTTGACATCGGTTTGGTATATATATATATATTTTCTAATCCTACCGCGAACTGGATAGCAGACGCGGCACGACTGTTGCACCACACTTTGAAGTAATCCCACACTTTGAAGTAAATTACTTCTAAGTGTGGGGATGTGCCCCACACTTTGAAGTAAACCCATTTTTTACTTCAAAGTGTGGGGGGATCTTCCCACACTTTGAAGTAAACTCAGTTTTTACTTCAAAGTGTGGGGGGATCTTCCCACACTTTGAAGTAACGCATCGCCTGTTTGAGCCTGATGATTTTGTCAAAAAAAATGGCAAAGTCTTTTGGATGAGTGAACAGAAAAAGTGAGCGAGCCAAGAAACATAATGATGTTTGTTATCAGGCTTTAAGCAATGTCCCATTGTTGAGTGTGACGAAAACTCGTGGTGACGATTTTAAAACATGTTGGGTCACGCATGGTCCAATCTTACATGGTCCAATCTTACATGGTCCAACCTTACATGGTCCGACCTTACATGGTCCAATCTTACATGGTCCAATCTTACAGGGTCCAACCTTACATGGTCCAATCTTACATGGTCCAATCTTACATGGTCCAACCTTACATGGTCCAATCTTACATGGTCCAATCTTACATGGTCCAACCTTGCATGGTCCAACCTTACATGGTCCAACCTTACATGGTCCAATCTTACATGGTCCAATATAACATGGTCCAACCTTACATGGTCCAACCTTACATGGTCCAATATTACATGTCCAACCTTACATGGTCCAACCTTACATGGTCCAATCTTACATGGTCCAACCTTACATGGTCCAACCTTACATGGTCCAATCGTACATGGTCCAATCTTACATGGTCCAACCTTACATGGTCCAATCTTACATGGTCCAACCTTACATGGTCCAATCTTACATGGTCCAATATTACATGGTCCAACCTTACATGGTCCAACCTTACATGATCCAACCTTACATGGTCCAATCTTACATGGTCCAATCTTACATGGTCCAATCTTACATGGTCCAATAATATATATATGGACCATGTAAGATTGGACCATGTAAGGTTGGACCATGTAAGGTTGCACCATGTAAGGTTGGACCATGTAAGGTTGGACCATGTAAGGTTGGACCATGTAAGATTGGACCATGCGTGACCCAACATGTTTTAAAATCGTCACCACGAATTTTCGTCACACTCAACAATGGGACATTGCTTAAAGCCTGATAACAAACATCACTATGTTTCTTGGCTCGCTCACTTTTTCTGTTCACTCATCCAAAAGACTTTGCCATTTTTTTTGACAAAATCATCAGGCTCAAACAGGCGATGCAAAAGTCCCACGCTTTGAAGTAAGTTACTTCAAAGTGTGGGAAGATCCCCCCACAATTTGAAGTAAAAACTGAGTTTACTTCAAAGTGTGGGAAGATCCCCCCACACTTTGAAGTAAAAAATGGGTTTACTTCAAAGTGTGGGGCACATCCCCACACTTTGAAGTAATTTACTTCAAAGTGTGGGATTACTTCAAAGTGTGGTGCAACAGTCGTGCCGCGTCTGCTATCCAGTTCGCGGTAGGATTAGAAAAAATATATATATATACCAAACCGATGTCAAATACGAGCTGATTTGGTGAAATAAAGCACATTTCTACTTGCGAAACCCATCGAACAGCCATTAGGCTAAGCGAGAGAGTTCTCGTGATTGTTTTAATTAAAACACTCATTCATAAAAACTAGAGACTAGGTTTCTGGTCAAAACGACTGCTGTATCATTCGCTTGTCGGAAAGACAATCGGCCTACGCGCATCTCTCAAAATAGCACTTCTTTGCACATCTTATGACTCCTTCGTCCTCTAGAATCCCGTACCCACACCAAATACGAGCTGATTTGGTGAAATAAAGCACATTTCTACTTGCAAAACCCATCGAACAGCCATTTCCGGTGCTCGATCGCGGACATTTTCAGCTTTGAAGACTATTTACGGGCAAATATCAATCGCTCCCTGACTTTTTATGCATCGAGAAACAAATTTAGTCATCGCTGAATCAGTAGCTTACCTTAAATCCCGACATAAATCAAACAATACCTAGAAAACAGACAAAACTTGCCTTCACACGTGTCATGAGCGGCCTTCGGCTTCTGTTCGGCCTTTGACCGGTTATCCCCCGTGAATCTAAGGTACAAGGAGAACACTTTACTTGCGTCGAAGAGGAAAAAAACCACACAAAAACTTGACTAAATGTAAAAAGCAAAGACAGATAGATTAAAGAAAATTGATTCGGAAACAAAATGTTTGGGGTATTAAATTCATGTTCTCATTGTCAAGAAAGGAATGAAGAAAACTGAGTAGACTACAAGCACGACTGCCGTCTGTCTGTCTATCTGTCTGTCTGTCAGGCTGTAACATTTTCTGTCTGTCTCCCCCCCCTCTCTCTCTCTTTCCCTCTCTCTCTTTCTCTTTCTCTCTCTTTCTCCTTCGTGCTCTCTCCCCCTCTCTCCCCATCCCTTCTCCCTCCCTCCCTCCCTCTCTCGCTCTCTCCTCCATCTCTCCCGCCCTCCCTACATCCCCTTCCCCCTTCCTCCCCAGAGGCGGAGCAGTTAAGCCAGAGGGGGGGGGGGGTACAACCTAGGGTCCAGGGGTAGACCCCTTGGGGGGTACACGGGCAAGGCCCCGTTGGGGGGTCTGGGTGGCTTTGCCCCCCCAGAAGCTGAAGAGTTTTAGCTATTTTATGAACAATTTATGGCTTATCCTTGATTTTAAACATGATCAACTGGTGTCAGCAGCCACTCATTATTTCTTTTAAAGTTAGTATTAATTTTCTTAATTTTTTTTTGACAGCCGGGGGGGGGCGGAACCCCTGTAACACCCCCCCCCCCCCCTTAATCCGCCCCTGCTCCCTCACCTGTTTTCTCTCTCTCTCTCTCTCTCTCTCTCTCTCTCTCTCTCTCTCTCTCTCTCTCTCTCTCTCTCTCTCTCTCGTGTCGGGTAAACAAAACTCAAAAGGATCCTTACCTTTTGTCCACATTGGCTATGGGCCGATGAGAAACCAGCTCGATGTCTCCGGCCTTCTTTCTGTCTTCTTCCGCCATACTTTCTACTGCTTCTAGTCTTCTGTCACTGCAAGATTCCAGCGGTTCTCGTTTCTACTCCATGCACTGGAAGAAAATCAAAAAAAGTTTAATCGAATCAGAGAATCAATTAAATTGTCTAGAACAGCAAAATGGCGACGACAACAAGGCCAACAAGAACAAGAGCAACAAAAGCAAGAACAAGAAGAAGAAAAAAGAACAGCAACAACAACACCACCACCACCACCACCACCACCACTAACAACATCAACAACAACAGCAGCAACAGCAACAACAACAACATCAACAACAACAACAACAACAACAACAACAACAACAACAACAACAACAACAACAACAACAACAACAGCAGCAGCAGCAGCAGCGGTAGCAACAAATTCAATTCACTGTAACCGTGTTTCTGGATTGTCCACTGGAACACTGAAAAGGCATAAATAATATTAAATAAATACATGAACAATGTTGACATGTTTAATCTAAAATTAATCAGTGTTTCTCAAAACAGACCACAGGAGGATTAATCACATGAAGCAATCTACACTTCAAGGTAAAATTTCATCAGCGTAATTATGTTTAAAAAAAATCCCAACACATAAAACGAACATGCGAAGCATCAGTATCTCTTAAAATCTGCTAAAATACCTCGCAAACTTTACGCCAAGTAAATAACAATTCTACTAGTCACTCGTATGAATTTCTCGCACTACCACCAGCAACGGTATATCCGAACATACCCCACCTAGATGGCTGAATGTAATGTATATGGCAATATTATGATACCATGAACTTAAATACATTTAAACCAGGAAGAATCCTACAACACCAACCAACCAACCATATTCCCACAGAACTACAGCGTTTAGTTTTGACCTTATATGGTTTGATTTTCAATCGGACTACTCTTTCGCCGAGAGGGGGAGTGAGAGGGAGGGGAGAGAGAGAGAGAGAGAGAGAGAGAGAGAGAGAGAGAGAGAGAGAGAGAGAGAGAGAGAGAGAGAGAGAGAGAGAGAGAGAGAACATTCCTGAAATTGCGGAGGAAACAGGGATCGCGTTGCTCAGTGACATTTCTAGCAGAACAATAACACTCGCCGAATCCAACAGGAACATCCTCTTCCTGTTGTAAGTATGATCTATTGTATGTGGGTTTTTTTCTTAAATAAATTTAATTTTTACCCCTGGTGGAAAAGTACATTAGGGAGAAATCTTAGGGGACTTACCCGTCTATCTGTTTGTCCGCTAGTTGCTTTGTGTGTTGGTCTTTATGTCTGTATAATTTTGTGCATTTAATTTGTGGATTTGATAGACTTAAGATAATACACATAAAATGATAATACTTGTCGGTAAATACTAGAGGCAAATGATCAAACGAAAGCATATCATTGAATAGAGTGAGTACGCTAGAGAGAGCGAGAGAGAGAGCGAGAGTGAGAGAGAATCAGAATGTTTATTTGCGAAAACTCATATTGTTTATAGCAAAGGGGTGCTGGGGGGTTGGGTAATCGAACGATCCACGAACATCAGTGTACACATTGGTTTCAGTCTGTTACACAAAAACAATGCATCGTGATTCGGTCCGAAGCATCCAACTTGTAATCCAAGTCGGGAAATAACTTTTCCGTTTCGAACAACACGGTATTGTTCCATATCGATCGCGGTTTGTCACAAACACACATGAATTATGTGTGCCCTAGCTGTAGTCAAGTTAGCGACAAGAGTCAGTCTGGCATGGCACGGAGGTAGCACTGTACAAGTTTAGACACGACATGAAGGTCAGTAGTGAGATGTTCGATTTCTTCTCCGAAGACGTTGCGGTCGACTTGGGGCAGACGCCGGACACACGGGGGCGTTTCCTCCTCTTCTTGGAATGACGTTGTCTGTGCTGTTTCGCAGTCGTATGTCAGGACGTAGTCGTCTCCCCTTGCAATCAGCGTCTTCTTTCCACCTTTTCTTTCGCACACTACTTTGGTGAGAGTGCGGTTCCTCTTTCTGTTTAACAGTTTCTCTTTAAGTCGCACGTTCTTTGAGCAGTGTGAGGCTAAGTCGTAGACATCATCTGGTTCAAACTCACGGTCCGTTGCTGCCAGTTCAGCTATAGTGGTTTCGTCGTCTGCTGTCTGTGACGTCACAGCACGACACACCCCAGGGTTGACATTCTTGCACGTGGTTGAGCTTGCAGTGTCACAGTGGGCATCTTGAACACGCGGCCAGTACAACTGGCCTTGACACGGAACGATTCAAGGGGGGCAATCTCAAGTCATCTGAAAGAGGGAAATCCAAACGCAATCCGCCTTGTTCGATTTTATGGGCTTGGACGATAGAGAAAAATAAGAAAAGCAAAAGCTGGAGTCCAGTCTGGACGAAACTGCTATCAAGAACGCAGAATTGATTTTTTCTGAGTTTTTATTTTAGCCGTAAGCGCCATTTCTCATTTCGAATTTCTCATAACTGCTGTTCACCGCAGTGAAACCAACAAAGGGGCCTCACTCTGGAAGAGTTTCCTGCTCCGATAAACATGGCGCTTACGGCTAAAAAAAACCAGAAAAAATCCAATTCTGCGTTCTTGATAGCAGTTTCGTCCAGACTGGACTCCAGCTTTTGCTTTTCTTATTTTTCTCTATCGTCCAAGCCCATAAAATCGAACAAGGCGGATTGCGTTTGGATTTCCCTCTTTCAGATGACTTGAGATTGCCCCCCTTGAATCGTTCCGTGTCAAGGCCAGTTGTACTGGCCGCGTGTTCAAGATGCACAGTGGGCAGGTGCGTGAGTGACACTGGTTTGCACATCCTGCACGTGCTGGGTAGAAGAAGCACGGCTATTGTTGACAAGGGCCTCTACTGATGACGTTGTGTTCTGTTCCGCTTCAGCTGCTTTGCGTTGCACGAAGCTCTTTCTTCTTGTTTCATCACGCTTTACTTGTGACCTGCTTTTCTTCCTGTAGTGAGCTATGCTGGCTTGGTCTGATGGCGGCCCAGCAAACCTCAGCACAACTGTTGTACTGTCACCTTCCCCTTGGATTTTCCAAGAAGATAGCCCAACTTCGTCAACTAAGTTGATCAGGAACTGTTCCAGGCGATGTGGCAGTCCCGTTTGTGACATTTTCGGTCGGCAATAGTAGCTTAGGAGAAGATACTTATCAAATTTTGCGGAGCTCCGAAATTTGCGTCCTTCTCCGGTGGTAAGGGCAGACCACTCCGAGAGAGAGAGAGAGAGAGAGAGAGAGAGAGAGAGAGAGAGAGAGAGAGAGAGAGAGAGAGAGAGAGAGAGAGAAAGAGAAAGAGAGAGAGTGAGAGAGCGAGAGAGAGAGCGATAGAGAGAGAGCCGAGAGAGAGAGAGCGAGAGAGAGAGAGATAGAGAGAGAGACAGAGAGAGAGAGACAGAGAGAAACAGAGAGACAGAAACAAAGAGACAGAGGGACTGAGAGAGAGAGAGAGATAGAGAGAGAGATAGAGAGAGAGATAGAGAGAGAGAGAGAGAGAGAGAGAGAGAGAGAGAGAGACAGAGAGAGAGACAGACAGACAACCAGCCAGCCAGACAGACAGACAGAGGAGATACTGACAGACTCGGAGACAGAGAGAGCGAGAGAGACAGAGAGAGAGAGGGACAGAGTTACAGAAAGAGACCAAGAGAAGGAGAGACGAAGCCAAACAGACAGTCAGAAGACGACATAACCCACACTGACACAAGTCAAAGACAGGGGGAAGCAACAAGGGACAGAGAAAACAGACAGTCAGAAGACGACATAACCCACACTGACACAAGTCAAAGACAGGGGGAAGCAACAAGGGACAGAGAAAACAGACAGTCAGAAGACGACATAACCCACACTGACACAAGTCAAAGACAGGGGGAAGCAACAAGGGACAGAGAAAACAGACAGTCAGAAGACGACATAACCCACACTGACACAAGTCAAAGACAGGGGGAAGCAACAAGGGACAGAGAAAACAGACAGTCAGAAGACGACATAACCCACACTGACACAAGTCATAGACAGGGGGAAGCAACAAGGGACACAGAAAACAGACAGTCAGAAGACGACATAACCCACACTGACACAAGTCAAAGACAGGGGGAAGTAACAAGGGACAGAGAAAACAGACAGTCAGAAGACGACATAACCCACACTGACACAAGTCAAAGACAGGGGGAAGCAACAAGGGACAGAGAAAACAGACAGTCAGAAGACGACATAACCCACACTGACACAAGTCAAAGACAGGGGGAAGTAACAAGGGACAGAGAAAACTGACAGAACTAACCTTACAACACAATCGTCGGCCTCCCTGTTTGCTTATTTTGCCAGAACTGTTTTTGCTCAGTAGACTCGGGATATAACGCGGCAAAGTAGGCCTTATAAAATAATTATTCATCCCAGCTTGATACGGGGTAATTGTGTGGCCTCAGTCGTGCCTATCTACAGCTGTGTGTGGCAAGTAAAAGTACACCAGTAATAACCAGCTCCCGTTTCATAGTTGGCCGATTTTTAGCCTACTGGAATGTGTGCAGACACCATTAATCATTTTCACTTGCAGACTAGGGGTAACGTCGACGCGACATTCAAAACAAGACTTCAACTCTGACCGACTAAAAGCGGCATGAAATACATCATAAGAGTAGTGCACAGCGACAAAAGTGCACAGACGTTGTCATTATTGCAGTGGAGAAAACAAACCAACAAAATATATAAACCGAATAATCTGGACGATGTATAAAAAACGCTTGCGCTGGACCCGAGTACTCTTCAGATTGGCTCGCTCCCCCAGTATGAAAGTTTTGTCTTGTGCACGTTTAAGACCAAGTGATTGATCTGTGTGAATTGCAGGCATTCCCTTTGCTATATAAATAGGGGAAGGGCTCCTAATATGGACCACTTTTTGTTTCATGCTAATAACTAGCTTGTTTTTTTGCGAAGAAGTTTCATTTTGTGTTTGGTAGTCCTTCTCTCTTAGGTGAACCGTTAGGCCTAATTAGAGTGAAATAGCTTTGATAGACATTCAGCAAAAATTAAATACAGAAAAAAATCACAAATGGTCCATATTAGGCGCCCAGGCTCCTAATGTGGACCAGTAAAGCGGCCTTCACGAATCACTGTCAAAAGCCCCCTATACTTCAAAATAACATGATACAACTTGGTACGTGTGCATGTCAGACTAATTCAAATATGCTTTAGATTTATCTGTTTCGGGTTGATGAGAGCATTATTTGAAGCACACCAGGAAACTAAAGAAGCATATCAAAAACAGAGTGAAAATAAGTGAAATTATCAACTTCCACAAAAAGAAGACAATTTGATATATTTTTTTGAAAGCTTGAGGGCTAGTTATAAGTTATTTTCAGCAAGCTTCTTAATTAATTAATGAAAATAGCCTTTAGCTTTTTTTTTCTTCGATTTGCTGAAGGTGGTCCATATTAGGGGACTCACACATACTTTGAGATTTTGCTATTATTTTTTGTTTGCAGTAGAAACTCGGGGTCAAAACTGCTAAAATGTAACAAATACGGTCTTAGCTGTCATATATAGCAATTGTTGTGTGATAAAAGCTTTGGCTGTGGACAGAAACGAGTCCGTTTTAGGCGTCAAATTTAGAGTGAACCCTGCCAAAAGTGAAAAAAAGAGAAAAAGGCTAACGGTTTTGAGGTTTATGTTTCTGCAACTGTTTTGACATGTGCAAGTTATCCAGAGAGGGTGAATACAGCGAATGAATTTGTTTTTAGCGCTCTAGCGCCGTTAGTTTGTCAGATCAAGAGGTGGTCCATATTAGGAGCCGGTCCACATTAGGAGCCCTTCCCCTACATTGCATGCGAGCCGAGGATGTGCGTGGTGCCTGGCCTTTCTCTTTTATTTGTAATTTGATCACAGTGAAAATGCACACACACACATTCACACACACACACACACACACTCTCTCTCCCTCACTCCCTTCCTCTCTCTCTTACACACACACACACACACACACACACACACACACACACACACACACGAGTACAGACTCATGCACGCGCACGCACACACACACACACACACACACACACACACACACACACACACACACACACACACACACACACAGTAACACTAACACATGTGCACAAAATGAACACACACACACACACCGCGCGAGAGAAAAAGACGTCAAAGACTTTTGACCGTGACATAATCTTTTTATGACGCTATATTTCTCGTCAATGTGTGACGCGTTCGGCTGTTCTATGAGACTGCCTGGCTGGCTGTGGCTCCGCGAATTCCCCCCGCCGCCAAGTCGTTTTTTTGTGGTTTATTTCGCATTTAGGTCCCAGGTAACATTATGAAGTTTTAATACGATCAATCGGACCTATTATCAAGTTAGTGTATCAACTTTTGAACGAACTGCGCCCAGTAGTTTCCCAGCAATAAGCTGTTAAGTCGAGACACACACACACACACACACACACACACAATTAAAGTCTGCTGGACCCTTGTACTAGCGTACTCGGGGATAACCGAGACTAGTAACTCTTGGGCTAGCCGAAACTCTTTGACCTAGACAGCGTGAACTATGTGGTCTAGGTGACCAAAGCAAATATAATTTGCATAATTTTGATTTGTTTAATTTTGTGCACATTTCCAATCAAATCCCAGCTAATGTATATAATTGTTTTCGTTTCCCAGTCTGTCGGAAAAGAACACTCCTAAAGACTCACACTTTTGACTTGGAGGGGCGGTATTGGGGATGTGTGTGAGCGTGTGTGAGCGTGTGTGAGCGTGTGTGTGCGTGTGTGTGTGTGTGTGTGTGTGTGTGTATGTGTGTGTGTGTGTGTGTTTGTGTGTATGTGTGCGTGTGTGAGTGTGTGTGTGAGAGAGAGAGAGAGAGAGAGAGAGAGACAGAGACAGAGACAGAGAGAGAGACAGAGAGAGAGAGAGACAGAGAGAAAGACAGACAGATAGGCAGATGCCCAGACAGACACACAGACAATTTATACTCTGCAAACAAACACGTCATATCACAGCATCATAGTGTAGGTTTAACAGCATGATCTGGCTACTTACTTCCCCACTACAAACACTATAGCTATCAGGATACCCCTAGATGTTTGACCAAAGCACGTAAATTTCCCAACTCTTTTAGGAAAATCATGTATTTTCTAAGCTGTTTAGGAAAAACATGTATTTCCTAAATGAATCAGGAAATACGCGAATTTCCTATCTTCACGGATTGCCTGTAACATATACACTCCGATGTTGAACATGCATTTGCATGTCCTGATACATCGACTATCCAAGACTGCAAACAATATGATATAACGATATGCGTGGGGATCACACAAAAGCATACTTACAAAGGAACGAAGAAAAGGAAAGCAGAGAAGAGAACTATCGCGGGGTCGAGTTTGCGACCTACTCTTTAAAGATGTTTATTAAAGATGTCCATAATTACTTTTTATTCGCTTGGCTTTATGAGTTTTGAGAGGACAGACAGATCTTTATAATGGAGACAAAGAACAAGGTACGAACAATCTTAAGAATGCACACGAAACCAAGAGCAACAATTTCTTCTTTTTATTCAGGGTACCACTTTGACACAAAAAGGGGAAACAACGTGCGTACTTCCTTACCTGATGTAGACTGTTCTGTTGGCACTGTACTTCAACTGTAGTATCCTATCACTTGTCTCTATGCTAACTTATTCTAAGTAGTAACTTGTATTTCTTTTCTGCTGGTCAACACTCCTATACTCTATTTCCCGAGCTCTATTTCCTCTGGTCTGGTCTATAGCTCCGTCCTCTAAGAATTCTCTGCAGTCAGTCCTTTTTGTCTTCCCTATCTCCCTAGATTAAGTAAGCTTGGGCCCTGTGCCGTCTTCCCATTTTTGGAGACTGACGTCACAGGGTCCAGCATCGTGGCACCTATCGCCAGGTATCGTACGGCTATAACGTATTAGGAAATGCCCTACACACGCGGCTGTGCACTAATTACTGGCCGTTACTTATTGCTTACCCTGCGAAATAACGCTTACTCAGCTACGATTGTACTATGCGATGGCTAATATAATTTGTCTGCATCAGGTTTGCTTACAACTGACGTACACACATTTACACACATAAGACAATAATAATACATTATAATACTAACATCAATATCAACCCGTGATAGAACACTTTCCTTGAGGTTTTGAGTAGACAACTGGAGACGCAAACGGCCCCAACCCGCACCGCAGAGAAGAATATACACTACGCTGTTGAACATGCATTTTCATGTCCTGATACATCCACTATCCACGACTGCAAACAATATAATATAATATAACGATATGCGTGGGGATCACACAAAAGCATACTTACAACGGAACGAAGAAAAGGAAAGCAGAGAACAACAGTTTCCCTGAGTTGGTTGAATAGACAAATGGAGACTCAAACCCCAACCCGCACCGCAGAGAAAAATATACACTCCGCTGTTGAACATGCATTTTCATGTCCTGATACATCGACACTACACGATTGCAAACAATAAAATATAACGATATGCGTGTGGATCACACAAAAGCATACTTACAACGGAACGAAGAAAAGGAAAGCAGAGCAGAGAACACCGTGCTTTTCTTGTGTTTGTTGAGCAGACAACTGGAGACCCCTCCCGGCAAAGCTCCAGCCTGCACCCCCCCCCCCCCCCAGTCCTGCCGCAACCCCTCCCCCCCCCCCCCCACCTCAGTCACCAGAACCTCCAGCCTGCGTCATCTACCTACGAATTTAACATGTAAACATGCCTTAATCCCTCGCCATGTTACGGCTACTAACATACAGGTATCACAATATGCATAATTATTATGTTTAAGAATAGCAGACGTCCACAGTAAAAGAGGGGGAAATGTAGTTGTAACAAACAACTCAACTGTTGAGCATAATTATGCATAACGTTACGTATCCTGTTACATGTCTGTTCAAAACAGCACAGGCACTGTGCTAGAAGCTTAACTTATCTCGAGTACCATCGCACACATTTTGAGGTCAGAACAGCGATAACTTTTTTCTTTGCTTACAAAATATATCTTCAGCAAACACTTTAATACTGCTATCTCATCGAATATTATTGCTTATAATATTCAGGGACAGAAATGTATTCTTTTTAAATTTTCATTGCTTTATTGTCCCATCGCTGGAAAATTCGGGTCATGTCATTCAAGTGGAAAGCTAGCAGAATTAGAAACATAGTCGCGTGCGTGAGTGCGTGCGTGTTTGCGTGAGTGCGTGAGTGCGCGCGCGCGCGTGAGTGTGTGTGTGTGCGTGCGTGAGTGCGTGAGTGTGTGTGTGTGTTGCAAGAAATGAGGGGAGAGCACTCAATTTGCCATCTGCTGCAGATTCAAAGTGCCGTTTTTCCCCTTGCCCAGTAGAACTGGGTTCCAATGCATTCGTTTTGAATCAATATTTTTCGAAATCGTATAGTCCGAATAACAAACATAAAAAAAAACAATAGTAACTTATTTATTTTATTGATTGCATGATTGATTACTTGACTAAGTGTGTGTGTGTGTGTGTGTGTGTGTGTGTGTGTGTGTGTGTGTGTGTGTGTGCTTGTGTGCGTACGTGCGTGCGTGCATGCGGGCGTGCGTGCGTGCGTGCGTGCGTGCGTGTCACGTCCATTTCCCTGCCCAACTGTCTGTGTTCAAACACACGCACACACACACACACACACACACACACACACACACACACACACACACACACACACACACACACACACACACATCAACATTAATAATTGAATCGGGATAATTCTGATTATTCTCAATTGTAATATACATGTCAGCATACGTACACAGGCACTCATACACGCGTAGACTTTGCAATGAACGGAAGACTCAGGAAAGCCTTGTTGTAAAATTCGCGTGATTGATCGTGACAAAGAGCAATGATGATCAAAATTAGCAATCATATTCAAAAAGACATGAAAATGTTAAAATTGAGCTATCATTCTAAAAAGAGCAGTTACAGCGTCAACGAAAGGGTGTAAAACCCATCGAATGCAAGAAAACACACTTTTACAAATTAAATATCCTTTCATACAGTACATTTATATTATCAAGTTACAGCTTAAACGTTCATTGAAAAGTTTACATTTATCTCTTCCTCTCCTTTCTCATCAGACGAAATGTGAAAAGAAACTTGGGACATTTTCTCTTCTGCAGCAAGAGTGTCATCATCTCCAAAACCTAGGGAAGCCTTGCAGAATTGCCACGTTAGCACAGCGCAAAGAATGTGGCTAATAACGTTAGGCATGGTTCTCATTCGATCTCTGTTAAAAGAAAACAAAAAAATATCAGAGACCAAAATTTCAATCATTGTAATATGAAGCCGCCACAGTGCGTCATAACCTTTTTTCAAAAGCCGGATATGAATGCATCAAAGGCATTTATCGAACAAACAAACAAAGTCTGAGGAAAGGATATTATCTGAAAGTATTTACATGTAAAGTTTCATCAAGATCTTGTCGGTAGTTCTTCCTGGAAGTGCTCTCCACACACACACACACACACACACGCACACACACACACACACACACACGCACGCACGCACGCACGCACACACACACACACACACACACATACACACACACAAACACCCTGACATCGCCTCGATTGCAACTCTATCTGAAAACATTTAGTCAAAACTGTACTACATTTAAAAAGGGATGAAAAAGACCAAAGAAAGAAACAGATACTCACGAGAACCACTCCAGGGCGATGATGATGCCGATGTTGGTCGGAGCGATCTCCATGGAGTCCAGGATCATGAGGATTGTGACGATACTGGAACTGGGTACGGCAGGAACCGCTAAAGACCCCATTGCGGCAAGTATGCTGCCAATAACAAGATAGTTTTGGAGGACAGTGTTCTGTTATACCTAATTCAAACGACTACATATAATTAAGATAAACAAGGGGTCATTTATACCAGATTTGTTGTGTGTAATTGCGTTTTTCTGTAATTTCCTTGAATTATAAGATTTCGTCTTATACAATACCATGTTATTACTAATCGAGGCTTATGGCATATGTAAATTATGCTAATTATTTTCGGGCTACGGTCGGCTCCTACCCAGTGTGGAAGTGCTATGGTTCCTATGGGAAGGCTGGAATCACACAGCCGAGTGTCATTTACTTAACGAATGCGACGAGGGTGCTCAGGATACCTGACCAACACCGCAGGTGCGGCAGTTCTCGGGCCTGGTTGACACCAGGATATATTATGACAGTAAGCGTAGAGTGCTGCCCTGTCACGTTGTCTCAAACCAAATTGGAAATCCTTAGCATCATCATTATAATCATCCTCATCTCATTAATCATCCAAAATTATAAATTGTCTTTGCTCTTGTGGCCTTTCATGCCCGGAGCTCTCATAGTGACCTTGGTCTCATTGTTCCTGTTCCATCCTTCCCTGAATAGTACTTCTGCTGTCAGTCTTCAACGTGTGACGTTCTGGGGGGTCGACGGAGGGACGTAGTGGTGGTCTGCTCTCTGGAGAGGACGCTCGCTCACTCAGTCTGGCTTCGCGACTTAGCAGTCAATGTCGTTAGTAGGGGGCATAGTTGGTAGTGGGCTGCGTCCGTTGGCTCGGGACAGACCCACTACTGAACACCGTCGAAGTGACTCAGCAGAAGTGCAGTGTCATCTTCCGAGGGTAGCCTACCGCAGCGACCCGACATCCCTCCCTGGAGCGTCTGTAAAATCGACAAGTCTGGCAGCGGAACGAAATTCAGATGTGGATGGAGCAGTGAGTGCAGGGACGGGGTGGCGTGAGAGCACACCGGAACAAGGAACAGGTGTTGGGAAAAAAATGTATGCTAAATCGTGCTTCCAAATACAGGGACTCCCCTCCCACTCCCACAAACCCCCGCCCCCCCCCCCCCCCCCCTCCCAACCGATTTAAGACGTCTTCCCTTTTAAGAGCTTTTTTAAAATGTTCTGTACATAAATTATGTAAATTTATATTTACCTTCTTTTTGGAGAGGGGAAGGGTTATTGATAGCAAAAGAGTCGTAGTCAAAATATAAACAACAACAACAAACAACAACAACAAATAATATTATCTTTAGACGGTGGGGTGTAGAAGTTCAAATATCTTACAAAATGAGAACGATGTTCCCGGCAGTCGCAGAACCTTGTAGCTGCGCAACATAGATACACGTGCAGGCGATGAACATGGCGCTGCCTTCACGGTTCAAGGCTGTTGCCAAGGGAACGACGAATCGGGACACACGGTGGTCGACCTTGTGACGTGTTTCCACGCAGTTCAGCACTTCCGGCATCGCCACCGCTCTGGTTGGAAGAAACAGTAATTATTGTTATCATTTCGTCTTTTATTATTAAAAACAAGAGGCGAAGCCTTCAAGGCTCACGTAAGAAATCGACAAACAGTAACACAAACTCAATCACTCCGTCACACATACACACACACAGTAAGCATAGGTGACACGGTGCAAGAGTGCGAGACACTAGATCTAGATCTGTCTGTCTGTAGCCTACTTGCGGGGACACGACTGACTGCCAGATGGCCAGATCGACACTGCGCTTTCGACAGCGCTTCCTCGCGCAGACACTGGAAACACGCTGTGAAGATTAACCTGTAGGAAATCTCCTTTGGTATCTTCTTTATCTATTTTTCTGGAGCTACGAAACCGAACAATGTGAAATCGTCTTCTCCGAATCGGCGAACTGCAGCTCGGTGACAACTGTATCAATACCACAATCCTTCACGCGATCTGACCTAACCTTGACTCCTGATCTGGTCTACATACCACACACGACACAAACCAGTCACCTGTTTTTACCCCCCCAAAACCCCCCACCACCCGTTTTCTTTGGATGCACACTTTAACTACATACGTGCCGACGAAATGTTGATCATTGCTTCAATACGTTGATGCTGTTGCTTGGATAATAACCAGGTAAAATTAGTATTTCGGTGTTCAGTCAAATGTTAAAGTTTCTACCACAGACATACATACATACGCACGCACGCACGCACGCACAGACAGACAAAAGTTAGCATCGCATAGGCTACACTTACGTGAGCCAACAATCAAAGCAATTATCATACAGTGAAGAAAAGTAGTTGAGGACGGTTAGTACTATCTTCTGTTGAAATGATTTGTTTGGATATGGACGCTTGTGAACACAATCCACAAAGTGCGGTAAAGGTTAGAGTAATGGTCTTATCCCATACATAGGCCTGGCCAACCCTGAACTCTGAGAGTGATAAATGGTCTTATCTCATGTAAAAGCCTGGCCAACTCTGAACTCTGAGAGTGATAAATGGTCTTATCTCATGTAAAAGCCTGGCCAACCCTGAACTCTGAGAGTGATAAATGGTCTTATCTCATGTAAAAGCCTGGCCAACCCTGAACTCTGAGAGTGATAAATGGTCTTATCCCATACATTGGCCTGGCCAACCCTGAACTCTGAGAGTGATAAATGTTCTTATCCCATACATTGGCCTGGCCAACCCTGAACTCTGAGAGTGATAAATGTTCTTATCTCATGTAAAAGCCTGGTCAACCCTGAACTCTGAGAGTGATACATGGTCTTATCCCATACATTGGCCTGGCCAACCCTGAACTCTGAGAGTGATAAATGTTTTTATCCCATACATAGGCCTGGCCAACGCTGAACTCTGAGAGTGATAAATGTTCTTATCTCATGTAAAAGCCTGGCCAACTCTGAACTTTGAGATTGATGGTGTTGGATGGTTTGTATCCCTATTCGGATGGTTTTGGTCACGTACGACCCATTCGTTTTACGTTGAATCCTGTATTAGTAAAAACAGCTGGTCGTACACGACCCACATCATACAGACTGCGTTGTCCAAAGCTTGGTCTGTTGAAGGTTAAAGGCACACTCCTTTCCATATACACAGGTAAGCTCTCTGTGCACAGTAATAAAAACTGATTTCAATGATAAAAAGTTACTAGTAGCTTTTTCAAAAATGATTTAATCAAACAAAATTAAAATTCACCACAACAAGCAGTAAATGTACTGATTTTTGGCATGTAACCATTTGGTATTTGATAAATGGTATATCTTATTGTCCTTGGGGAATAGCCTTGACCCACAAGTCAGCAGCGAATGTGATAAACGGGTTATCTCCCCTGAAAAGCGAAGCAAGCTTCGAAGATGGCGACGATGGAAAAGAGAAGAACTGTGAGCGAACTGCGAAAGGTGTGTGTGGGTGTGTGTGTGTGATGTGTGTCAGTGTGTGTGTATATGCGCGTGCTGTGTGTGATGTGTGTCAGTGTGTGTGTATGCGCGTGCTGTGTGTGTGTGTGGCTGTGCTTGCGTGAGCTTGTGTGTGTGTGTGTGTGTGTGTGTGTGAGAGAGAGAGAGAGAGAGAGAGAGAGAGAGAGAGAGAGAGAGAGAGAGAGAGAGAGAGAGAGAGAGAGAGATAGTGAGAGTAGGGTATGGTTGTTGGTGAAAGTTGAGTTGGACGCTGGGGTTGGGCGGGTGTGTGTGTCAGAGAGGGTTGTGTGTGTGTGTGTGTGTGGGGGGGGGGGTGGACTGCGTGTGTGTGTTTATTTGTGTGTGTGAGGGTTGTGTGTGTGTGTGGGGGGGGGGGTTGACTGCGTGTGAGGGTTTATTTGTGTGTGTGAGGGTTGTGTGTGTGTGTGTGTGTGGGACTGCGTGTGTGTGTTTATTTGTGTGTGGTGTGTGTGTGTGCCTTTCGCCTTGTATTGAGGAAATTAAACTGCGTTTGCGTATTATGTGTGTGTTTGCAAGCGTGCGTGTATGTTAGGCATATCTCAGTAGGTGTGTGTATGTGCGCGTACGTGCAATGTGTGTGCGTGCGCGCGTGTGTTTGTGTATGTATGTATGTGTGTGTGTGTGTGTGTGTGTGTGTGTGTGTGTGTAGGTGTCTATACGGGAACCTAGGTGTTTGGGCAGGAACATATAGATGGTTTTTCCGGAACTTTGGAGGGAACCTTAGAACATGTTGCAGGATTTTCGGGAAGGTTCCAGGGAACTCTCCAACATTTTCTGAACCAAGACAGGTTCCCATAAAAGTACCAACAAATTTATGCAAATTTTATGAAATCGCAGTTATCTCCCTTTGACTAAGGTAAATACTTTCGCATTGGCACCAGTCTGTGCCCTTCAACTCGTCACTGTGTTGCCTTCTCTCTTTCTTGTTTGAGTTTGATTTTATTTTTATTTAACTTTTGATTTGAACTTAGTTTGTTTTTATTTGAATTTTTTAAATTTGAATTTTTTTATTTGATTTTATTTTGCCTTGTTTAATGTTTTTTGTTTGATTTTTTATTTGATAATTTTAATAGTGTTTTTGTTTGTTATTTTATTTGATTTGAATTTTGTTTGTTTGTTGACATTTTGGATTCTATTTTCATCTCCCTCGGGAGAAATTTCGGGCAGCCCTCTCAACGAAGGCAAACTCGCAACTTTGGAGTGCACCAGACCCAACCTAGTTAACATTATATTTTTTTTAGAATATTTTTGAGGGGGAGGGGGGGGGGCAGACCGGAGAACCAGGAGTAAAGCCCCGAAATGTGGCCCGAGTTGAAAATGAAATGAAATTGTATTATTATCTCTCTATCTCTTAATGGAGACAAGAAGCGAAGTCTGTTAGCACATTGCGCTGGTTCGAATTTCGGATTGGGGAGGCAATATAAATTATAATGTTGCTCCATAACTGAAAACTGGTTCGCTGCTGTCGGTAATTTTTTTTAAAGGTTAACTGCTTTATTATTCCTCTTTCAGAGTTTTTTATTACCCAAATACATGCATGTATCACATTCATATTGTTGCATATTGAATTATCATACCATGTTCTCAAACATGCATACATAAGGCGATGTTTTCGTATTTAGATAGACATAGAACAGAAGATGTAACTTGGACAAATACTAAAATAAAGGAATGAGAACAAGCATGGGTGTAAAGGAGTAGGAATGAGAGACAAAGAGAGCAATTTGGTATAAGAGCAATCTAAAAATACCGCATTCCACAAAGTAATGCATGCCTTTTATTATTAATAGTATTTATTGTTTAGAGCCTCTACGCTGGGTGGTGGGGGTTGGCTTGGACCCGATAGATAAAATATTACAATTTTTAGCATAACAAAGAAACCAAACCCGACTTTTTGAGCGATGGGACAATAAAGTAATGAACAGAAATTAAAAAAATTCTAATAAATCCGTTGACTTTGGAGTAGCGCGACTCTGTTGCTGCTAGCTTTCCTCTGTGAGAAAGCGACCCGAATTTCTCAGCGATGGAACAATAAAGTAATGACATAACAATCTAACAGATCCCTTGACTTTGGGGTATCGCGACTTTGTTGCTGCTAGCACACGCATACGTGATTTTGCCGATGCTGGGGTCAGTGAATCGTAAGTGTGAGGTGGGTGGTGGGGGGTCGGGCGGGCGGGTGGTGGGGGGGGGGGGGGGGGGTCGGGGTTTTGTCGGGCGGGGAATGGAAGAACGCAACTGCGATGAAAATAATGTGTCTAAATCAGAAATCCTTTTTGTTCGTATTACTATCATTGACTAAATTGCAGTAATCAGCATTAAAAGCTTGTTTTATAACAGATAACAGACAACACATGCTTTCATTGTCAATAAAACATAGATGTTAATAAGTTGCAAACACAAACACGCAAATATTGTGAGATTTACGGTAGATTTAGGAAATTTGAGAAACGATGACTGGTAAGGGTTCTGACTGAAAAAGTGTTCAAATCTCGGAAATGTATTTTATCAGTTTCCGTTAAAATTGTTCATGAAAAATAACAATGTCTAGAAACACCCTTTGTGTATACAATAATTATGCCATGTCATCGTCATCATCATGGAACTGGTACTGCGCACACAATTATATAACTTGCTTCGATAATTCCATAGTTTAACACTTATATTGTCTGTTTATTGGACGTTCACTACACAGCGTATGCCATGTGTTCATCCGTTTAAAAAGCATTCTGGTCAAAGTGGTTTAATGATCCCGCATATTCCTTGATGACGCAGTGTTCCCTTGGGCATATGTCCAAGTGACTCTTTACATTTACGAACCCGGCAGCCACGTGTTTGCAAAATAAAACACGGTTAAACAAATACAGTTCACACCAACATCATTAGCATTTACACAATGCAGTAATTATGGTGTTGAACATGATGATTCACGAATATTATACCTATTCCGGATGTACTGAACAAGACAATGACACACTCCGTGTGGCAGAGGCCTAAATGCTTGGACACATATGTGTCAAGTAATGGCCTTGTTTCGTTCAATATGAGAAATATATGTCCGTCAATTCCAGTTGAGCGGATTCCAGTTTGTCAGGAACGATCACACGACCAGTGCTTCAGTTCAACAAATTAGTTGCAGAACCGCGTCATGTTTAATGGTTATGGTTACTGATTTGACACGTGTGTCCAAGCCCTAAAGGCCTGGATACACGTATCAATTATTTGCCTAGCCAGCGCCATTGAAATGTGTTGAAACCAATGGCCATGTCGTCGTTTCTGGCAAACTGGAACGATCACATGACTGGCAGTGCTTTCAACGCTGTATGTTTAATGTGACCAAGTGGAAGGAAGATCGTATCACATGTAAAAGCAGAGCGGGCCTTTAATTATGAAAGGCATGCGAATATGAAATTCCCCACATCCACGTCAAAGACATAATCTTGGCACTTGCATATATTGCAACAGCAACATTACAGCAGAACATGAATACATGTAGGCTATGAACTCAATGCAGAACACAACCCAGTAGCAACTAAACTGAACAATTTGATATTACAGAAACTACATTACATATGCATGGATGCTTTAGTCTTGTGCACTTGGAACATTGATCGAAGCAACTAAAATGGGTCCATTGGGCTTGGAGCTACAATAATAATGTCCAAGTGTTTTCTCTTTGTGTATTGATCTAACGGTAGGTGGTTTTTTTTTTATATTTTTTTTTTATAGGGAATACGACATTAGTCGAGTTACGAAACCTGACATTTTGAACGAGGCAGCCCATGTCGTTATCATCAGAGAACGACACGACACGGACGCAACGGCCCGTACACGGCTAAAAATAGCATGACAGGTGCAGAGCTATGCAGAGCAATGACTTAAGGCGCGCAGACGGTTGAAAGGTCACACACTTTCGCCTACAAAATCAACTCTGCACAGAGAACACAAACCAGCTGTTGATTTGAGCAAGCTTCTAACGAGAGTGATTGTCTTATTGCGTGTAAAAGCATGGTCAGATCTGAAACTGTGAATCGAATTGTTTCACGGCATGATCGGCTGTTGCCTCTCTTAAAAACACAACTGTGCAGTCTACAGCTGCTGCTACATTATTCATTTCCTAGTTTTTTTCTTTTCTGTGAATTGCTAACCAAACGATAGTTTCTTACAGAAAATAATACATTGGTCAAGTTATGAAAACTGAATGGTTGAACGAAACATCGGGTTGTGGGGGGGGGGGGGGGGGGGGGGGGTTGCACACTTTCAAAATAGATTTTGCCCAGAACGAATCTTGTTTTGTTCATATGTCTATTGTGCTTGAAAGAGGAATGAATTAACTAACGTTTCCAAAAGCATGAAGTTCATTGATCCAGCGGTTTGTTTTTTGTGGAAGTGTGAAAATACCGGCCGATTTCGTCAGCCGCATATGACAGGTACATGATTTTACTTGAATAAAAATCGGTTGTGTTGCTTTGTAAAAGTCGTTCTGCTTCTAATATCATCCAATTGGCTTTAAACTTTACACACAAGGAGAGTACACTTTGCTCTTTCCAATAATTATTGATTTAATACCTCTTTTTTTCTCGCGAGCCGATCTACGATGTAGAATTGTCTTTTTTTCTGTATGAAGCGGGACTCAGGATATGTTGAATTTGTATTTCAATCACCAAAGATCAGATTTTGTTTTTATTTTGTGTTTGGTAGTCCTTCTCTCTTATGTTAACCATTAGGCCTAATTAAAGTGAATTAGCTTTGATAAACATCCAACAACAATTAAAAACAGACAAATGGTCCATATTAGGAGCATGGGCGCCTACTATGAACCTGTAAAGAGGCCTTCACGAATCACTGTAAAAAGACCCCTATACCTCAAAATAACAGAATACAACTTAGTGTGCAAGTCAGATTAATTCAAAGATGCTTTAAATGTATCTGTTTCGGGTTGCTGAGAATATTATTTGAAGTACAACAGCAAACTAAAGAAACTTATTGAACACAGAGTGAAAGTAAATGACATTATCAACATCTACAAAAAGAAGAACAGTTGGTAGAGCACTGGACTTGTGATCGGAAGGTCGCAGGTTTGATTTCAGGCCGGGACGGACACGGGTCAACTGTATGTGCAGACCCAAAGACGGAAGCCATGTCCCACCTCCTGTCACCGCAATGGCACGTGAAAGACCTTGGTCATTCTGCCATAAGTGCAGGTGGCGGAATACACCTTAACACGCAGAAGCCTGGGTAGCGCGACTCCGTTGCTGCTAGCTTTCCACTCAGGAAGCAACCCGAATTTCCCAGCGATGGGACAATAAAGTAATGAAAATGAAAATGAAATGATTTTTTTTTTAAAGCTCGAGGACTAGTTATAGGTTACTTTCACCAATCTGAATTAATCAAATTAGCCTTTACCTTTTTATATTTAGTCAAGTTTTGACTAAATATTTTAACATCGAGGGGGAATCGAAACGAGGGTCGTGGTGTATGTGCGTGTGTGTGTCTGTCTGTCTGTCTGTCTGTCTCAGTGTCTGTGTGTGTGTGTAGAGCGATTCAGACTAAACTACTGGACCGATCCTTATGAAATTTGACATGAGAGTTCCTGGGTATGAAATCCCCGAACAGTTTTTTCATTTTTTTGATAAATGTCTTTGATGACGTCATATCCGGCTTTTCGTGAAAGTTGAGGCGGCACTGTCACGCCCTCATTTTTCAACCAAATTGGTTCAAATTTTGGTCAAGTAATCTTCGACGAAGCCCGGGGTTTTGTATTGCATTTCAGCTTGGTGGCTTAAAAATTAATTAATGACTTTGGTCATTAAAAATCTGAAAATTGTAAAAAAAAATAAAAATTTATAAAACGATCCAAATTTACGTTTATCTTATTCTCCATCATTTGCTGATTCCAAAAACATATAAATATGTTATATTCGGATTAAAAACAAGCTCTAAAAATTAAATATATAAAAATTATTATCAAAATTAAATTGTCCAAATCAATTTAAAAACAATTTCATCTTATTCCTTGTCGGTTCCTGATTCCAAAAACATATAGATATGATATGTTTGGATTAAAAACACGCTCAGAAAGTTAAAACAAAGAGAGGTACAGAAAAGCGTGCTATCCTTCTTAGCGCAACTACTACACCGCTCTTCTTGTCAATTTCACTGCCTTTGCCATGAGCGGTGGACTGACGATGCTACGAATATACGGTCTTGCTGAAAAATGGCAGCTACTTGACTAAATATTGTATGTTCGCCTTACGCGACTTGTTTGTTCTCAGTTGAGTTGATGGTGGTCAATATTAGGCGACACACACGTACTTTGAGATGTTGCTGTATTTTTTTAATTTTTTGTTTTGCAGTAAAAACTCGGGGTCAACACTGCTAAAATGTAACAAATACGGTCTTAGCTGTCATATGTAGAAATGTGTGTGTGATAATTAACAGCCTTGGTTGTGGACAGAAATTAATCCGTTACTAGGTGTCAAATTTAGAGTGAACGCTACCAAAAGTGCACAAACGAGAAAAAGCCTAACGGTTTTAAGGTTTGTGTTTCTGCAACTGTTTTGACATATATATATATATTCAGTAAAATATATATGCAAGTTATCCAGAGAGGGCGAATACATCGAATAAAAATGTTTTGAGACCTATAGCACCGTTAGTTTGTCAGAACTGGAGGTGGTCCATATCAGGCAGTTGTCCCTATTAGGCTATCTTCCCTTACGACCAGGGTGTGCTTATTGCGTGCCTTATGAGAAACAAACCGCGTGCAAAAACACACACACTATGCTGTGTTGTCGTATTATTTTTGCTTTGGTCAATCGTCTCTGATTAAAAGGACCATATTCTGAGGTCTCAATATTTTCCCACGGTCTTCCCAACGCATGCGATGTCACTTTTCATTGAGAGTTTTCGCCACCATTTGGCAAGGAGTTATCAGCTGAGATAAAACGCCTGTAGGTAGAACGCGAAAAATCACACCTGGACTCGATCGATCCGACCGACTGGTCACGTCTTGCACGGTAAGAGCACTTGACAGTCTCTGCTGCGGATCATAAAATCGTGGAATCTGCTGATTTTCGCACCCCGAATCTACTCAGCTTCGTCCCAATAGGCCCACTTAAAACATCACACGCGGAATTTAAATTAGCTAAGATGGACATCTGGACACCACATGTGAGAACCACGCACCAAGACCTTGTCAGCATTGAGAGAATGTTTTCGCGGAATTGTTTCACGGTTCTGTGACACTGTTATATTGCGGTGTTACGATATTTTCTTCGTTTCTGATTTGAATTCATGTAAATGAAATCAAGTTAAAAATCAAACACTGTTGTTTTTTTAAAAACCAATGCGGACCCTGAAAGAAATAAAGTTTCACTCAGATAAATTTTATCCAGCCTGTCACGTTTTTCAATCATACATTTTCTTCTGACAGAAAAAAAGAAAATAACAAAAGAAAAACAAGTCGCGTAAGGCGAAAATACAATATTTAGTCAAGTAGCTGTCGAACTCACAGAATGAAACTGAACGCAATGCCATTTTTCAGCAAGACCGTATACTCGTAGCATCGTCAGTCCACCGCTCATGGCAAAGGCAGTGAAATTGACAAGAAGAGCGGGGTAGTAGTTGCGCTAAGAAGGATAGCAGGCTTTTCTGTACCTCTCTTTGTTTTAACTTTCTGAGCGTGTTTTTAATCCAAACATATCATATCTATATGTTTTTGGAATCAGGAACCGACAAGGAATAAGATGAAATTGTTTTTAAATTGATTTGGACAATTTAATTTTGATAATAATTTTTATATATTTAATTTTCAGAGCTTGTTTTTAATCCGAATATAACATATTTATATGTTTTTGGAATCAGCAAATGATGGAGAATAAGATGAACGTAAATTTGGATCGTTTTATAAATTTTTATTTTTTTTTACAATTTTCTGATTTTTAATGACCAAAGTCATTAATTAATTTTTAAGCCACCAAGCTGAAATACAATACCGAAGTCCGGGCTTCGTCGAAGATTACTTGACCAAAATTTCAACCAATTTGGTTGAAAAATGAGGGCGTGACAGTGCCGCCTCAACTTTCACGAAAAGCCGGATATGACGTCATCAAAGACATTTATCAAAAAAATGAAAAAAAGGTTCGGGGATTTCATACCCAGGAACTCTCATGTCAAATTTCATAAAGATCGGTCCAGTAGTTTAGTCTGAATCGCTCTACACACACACACAGACACACACACACACGCACACACGCACACACACACGCACATACACCACGACCCTCGTTTCGATTCCCCCTCGATGTTAAAATATTTAGTCAAAACTTGACTAAATATAATTAACACATCTGTGTGGGATTAAAATCAAACGTCGATTTGTGTTACTAAAAGTTACTGACCACCATGTGCATGCGAACATTTGCTGCGCCCCCCCCCCCCCCCCCCCCTTCACATCGTAATCGTATCGGCTCTGTCCCATTTTGCCCACCACCCCTTCACCTCTCCCCAGGACCCCCCCCCCCCACCTTCCTTTTCAGTAAATAGCCCTTCAGTCGGAGCGGCAGTTGTCGCCACGCATCCGACTTTTTTTTATAATTATGTGCGGTTTTTAGTATCTCCTTTACAGAGCTGATCTGATAATTAACTATCTTATTTTTGTAAGCAAACGACAAATTCGCCTCAAAACATTTTATTGACAGTGCATATAAAAAAGGTAGCAACAAAACTTGCGGGGACAAAGTGGGCGAGGGAGAGCCTGGGTGGTCAAACGGGGGCCGTGCCATGCCATATGTCACCTGCTGGTTAAACGAAAGGTTTAAAGGAACAGACTTGCTTTTTTTTATCGCACACAATATTTTGATCTTTTGATCAGTCAGCCATCAATTTTGTACATCAACCCCAACAGTGTTGTTGTCCAAAAATAAAAGAATTGCACTCTGTCCTAAAAGTGAACGGTAGTTCAAAGTTAAAGGGATACTGACCAAAGAGCTTTTGAGGAACAATAAAACACTCTCCCCAAAATAAACACGCAAAAAAACACCCCACACAAATAAATAAAGAAAGAAAGAAGCAAAACAGATTTACAAGGAAATTAATTATGTTCATGGTTTGCTAGCGCTGTTTTTATGTTATTGTATAATAGGCATGCTGATACCGGGATGCAGTATACGTTAAATGTAAAAGATAAAATGCTGACTATTTAAATGTGAATAAAAAAACAAGTCGCGTAAGGCGAAAATACAATATTTAGTCAAGTAGCTGTCGAACTCACAGAATGAAACTGAACGCAATGCAACGCAGCAAGACCGTATACTCGTGGTCCACCGCTCACGGCATAGGCAGTGAAATTGACAAGAAGAGCGGGGTAGTGGTTACGCTATGCTGCATAGCACGCTTTTCTGTACCTCTCTTCGTTTTAACTTTCTGAGCGTGTTTTTAATCCAAACATATCATATCTATATGTTTTTGGAATCAGGAACCGACAAGGAATAAGATGAAAGTGTTTTTAAAACGATTTCGAAAAAAAAAATTTGATAATAATTTTTATATATTTAATTTTCAGAGCTTGTTTTTAATCCGAATATAACATATTTATATGTTTTTGGAATCAGCAAATGATGGAGAATAAGATAAACGTAAATTTGGATCGTTTTATAAATTTTTATTTTTTTTTACAATTTTCAGATTTTTAATGACCAAAGTCATTAATTAATTTTTAAGCCACCAAGCTGAAATGCAATACCGAACCCCGGGCTTCGTCGAAGATTACTTGACCAAAATTTCAACCAATTTGGTTGAAAAATGAGGGCGTGACAGTGCCGCCTCAACTTTCACGAAAAGCCGGATATGACGTCATCAAAGACATTTATCAAAAAAATGAAAAAAACGTTCGGGGATTTCATACTCAGGAACTCTCATGTCAAATTTCATAAAGATCGGTCCAGTAGTTTAGTCTGAATCGCTCTACACACACACACACACAGACAGACGCACATACACCATACCCTCGTTTCGATTCCCCCTCGATGTTAAAATATTTAGTCAAAACTTGACTAAATATAAAAAGAAACAAAGAAAAACTCCCGACAAGCGCACAAGGTAGAACCAGCGGTCAGTGCATGGGACTGCAAAAGTGCGGGCGCACGTGTGCGTATGTGTGTGAATACATTTTTTTTTAAACTAGTTAGTGTCAAAATCGATCGAATGTCATTTCGATCACGTTTCAGTTTAGCGAACAAGCGTAATCGGATTCAACATACGCATACAAACTCACAGAGTCGGAAGAGTCGTCGAACAGGGAAAAAGATGGCAAAGTAAAATATTATGTAAATTGAAATTTTTTTGGTGTCATTTTGCGATGAGACAGAGACAATCTGGGAAGGAAGTTTATACCCAAGTAATACTATCGAACGGGTTAGTCCGTAAGCTGCGGACAAATATTCTTACTCAAAGAGAAAAATGAAACAGGATTTTTTCAGTAAATGTAAGCTTACAGGGCTGCCGATGGGGAAAGACTGAACCACCTAAACAAATAGCAGTTTACATCGGTTGATGATTCTTCAGTCCCACGGAACTTGGTCCATTAGGGAGTAGCCTTACATCACGTCTACAGTCGTTGACACAATCTAAAAACTCTATCAAATTGATCCGCCAAAGTTCCGACAAACTTACTACACAATATGCGTCGTCTATACATGAGCTTAAAAAGGTGTTTATTTTCAATAAAAATCGGTTCGGGTAGCGATGTGATGTTAATCTAGCAAATCAATATTAGTGGTTTTTTTGAGTCACTTGAGAAAAAGTGACTCTATGTAATCGGTCAGTGTTAGTCTGTCCGGCCGGCCGGCCGGCCGTCCGGCCGGCCGGCCGGCCGTCCGGCCGGCCGTCCGTAGACACCACCTTAACGTTGGACTTTTCTCGGAAACTATCAAAGCGATCCGGCTCATATTTTGTTTAGTCGTGACCTCCAATGACCTCTACACTTTAACGATGGTTTCGTTGACCTTTGACCTTTTTCAAGGTCACAGGTCAGCGTCAAAGGAAAAATTAGACATTTTATATCTTTGACAAAGTTCATCGGATGTGATTGAAACTTTGTAGGATTATTCTTTACATCAAAGTATTTACATCTGTAGCCTTTTACGAACGTTATCAGAAAAACAAGGGAGATAACTAGCCTTTTCTGTTCGGCAACACACAACTTAACGTTGGGCTTTTCTCGGAAACTATAAAAGTGACCGGGCTCAAATTTTATGTGAACGTGACTCCCAGTGACCTCTACACTTTTACGTCTGCTTTGGTGACCTTTGACCTTTTTCAAGGTCACAGGTATGTCTTGAAGGAAAAAAATTGAAATATCATATCTCTGAAACTATTCATCGGATTTGATTCAAACTTTATAGGATTATTCTTTACATCAAATTATTTACATCTGTATTGTGTTGTGAATAGCAATTTCTTCCTGTCCATCTGATGCCTCATATAATATTCAGAACTGCGAAAGTGACTCGATCGAGCGTTTGCTCTTCTTGTTTAAAGAGTTAAATTCAGGTAGCACTTCATTTGGACAGCTAAGCCTTGACACGTATGCACATATATGCCTTGAGAAAACGGCCGTTATTTTCGTGTATCTCTTCTTTTATCGGGAAGGATATTAACAGCGTGGGGTTTCAGTCATGTTTTCTAACGCCAGCTTCAATTTCAGATAATGTTAGAAGATTTCAAAATGCAAGGGGGTGGGGGTATAGAAAGGGGGGTATTTTCTCTGAATCGTTTATAAGGAAGGAATGAATGTGTTCAGGTAAGTATGTTAAAAGCAATTAACCGCTGAACTCACCCTCTCTAAAGAGGACACTTCACACCAATCGCTGAAGTTTTCAAGGGGTCATAGAGTACACACATTGGACAATAGAGAGGCCGTAAAAGGGTCGCGTTGCCATTGGTCCACCTGACCACGTGATCAGCCTCTGCACTAAGCTCCGCCCACGGTCATCGAAACCCTTTCTAGTTCAGTTCTGGCTCGGGGCAGGGTTTTTTGGTGTTTTTTTGCCGAACGATGTAGGCGTCTCCTTGGAATTGTTTTGATTGGCGTGCGGAGCGGAGAGTTACAAATTACTTTAAAAGAAAACAGTTTAGTTACTTCTCAGATAGAGCGAGTCGCAGAGTGTTATGTATGGTCCGACTGAGGTGCCAGTAGCGGACGTTTTAAATGGAAACAAATTGAAACAACTTTTACATATTGCTTGAGAGAAAAAAAGGGGTTGATGGCCGTTAGTTCTATCTTGTAATGAAACTATTCGTTTTCAACATTTAAAGTGTGAGCCCTTTTTTTAATTAAAAATCAGTTAAATGCATCATTGCTCTCATTGAGGCTTGAGAGATACAAATGTACCCGATGTTGGGTCATCTCACTCAAATATTTACTAAGATAATTCAAAAACAATAAAACTTATCAACAAAAGATAGTACTAATCGTCATAAAACAAGTTTTCTTCTTGAAGCCGATTGGGCAAAAGGTCTTTAATTTTTCCTAAAAATTAAAACGCCAAAAACGTCCGCTATTGACACGTTAGTCAGACTATAGCATGCACACAAACCCTTCAATCACCAACAATCTTTATAAGATATTCCGTGATTTTGTATTTAAAATCAAGAGTCAAACAGACACAGAGATTGTCAACTTCCATTTCTCTGTAATGGAGGCGCGCAGAGGCACGACGTAGAGAGAGCATCAGATAACCGCGACGTAGGTTTGGGGAGTCGGGTCGGGCACTAACAGTACAGTTTATTTTACAGAACTGTACATTAATTATCGCAACAGGTTTGAACAGTTCGCTTTACATTTGATTCTGTCTCTGTCTGTCTGTCTGTCTGTCTGTCTGTCTGTCTGTCTGTCTGTCTGTCTGTCTCTCTCTCTCTCTCTCTCTCTCTCTCTCTTTTTTTTTTGTCGTTGGAATTTGATTTTAAACATGATACATGAACATATCTTTGAACATAAAACATAATTGTCAGAACGGTTTCGAGTGAACAGACTTCGGTGTGTACGAACACAGATACCCCTGTGGGCTGCTGCCACATTTCAGGTTTCTATACAATGAGAAAATAACAAAGTGTTGTTGACTTTTCATGCAAGGAGGTCGATCCTTGCAATTTTGCATATTATGTTTGGTCTCGTATGTTAGCCAGACGCAAGCGAAGCGAAATTACCAGATCACGCTCACAAGTGTGTAGGCCTACTAAAAGTAACTGTGTAGGGTTGGGTTGTGTTGTTTTAGGTTGTGTTGGGTTGTGTACTATTGTGCTTTATTGTGTACGGTTATGTTATGTATGTCTGTTTCTTTCTATTGTAAGGTGTTTTGTCGTGTTGTGAGGTGTTGGGTTGTGTTGGGTTGTGCTGAGAGAGCAGGGCCGGACCCAGGGGGGGGGGTTCCAGGGGTTCCGGAACCCCACCCCTGGAAAAAGCATGTACCTTGCTTTGAGTGTTTGTTTTTTTTAAAATAAATTTTGTGTGTGTCTCTAACAAATTTTATTCAATGTGAAATCCGATGAGAAAAAGGTACTTCCCCCCCCCCCCCCCCCCCACCAACTCACACTGACAGGCCTTAACCCTCAAAACAAGGCCCAGAATGCACCAGATTGCACAGATTTTAACAGTTTTTCAAAAATTTTCCGGGAGGGCATGCCCCCGGACCCCCTAGTTCGCGCGCTCTTTCTCACTTCTAGTCAAGTACGAGTTATCTTTCCATGCTCTTCAACGAAGGAGAAACGCTGGGTTAGTTCCGGTATCTTCTACATCATGGCGTCTGCACTGAAAGAAAGCTCGCTCAGAGTGTGTGGTGGTGGAAAGCAGTACTGTGTCATTTGCCATAACTATCGTGGAAAAATTATTGAAGGAAGAGTTGTCAGGCTACATAAACTTCCAACAAACAAGCAACTGAAAAGAGCTTGGGAGCAGCGCCTACGTGTTACTCTTTCTTTTAGAAAATGACAAGATTTTGTGCAACTTCATGACAGAGTGACTTTCTCGTCTAGTTAATCAGATGGGTATTATTTGTTCATGTACATAAAAGTGTAAAAGAATGTTGTTGTACAACATACTTCCTTCAATCATTAGTGCATTTTGCTCTTGTCTGTGTGAAACAGTAACCGGCACATGAGCTGTAAGAAGGACTCCCGTGTCTCAGTATGACTGTAGTCTCTAGTGTCACTATAAATCTCAGTCATTGACTCTGTGTATGTCACTCATTGATGCTTACATTCCCAATGCATGGAAGACAGAAATTATAAAACTAGTATGCATGAAAACTGATGCTGGTTTGTACTCCAAATTTGTGTATCCAGTTAAAATAATATGTCTGAGAAGTTGAACGCAAACCAACCAGGTGTGAGCGTGTGTTGTAAGGAGTGCACTATTTTGTAACGTGGGATTATGTACATGAAATTATAAATAGGGTTTGTGTGGTGTGTATCTATGCTTTTTATGTTTTTAAGGGAAAAATATTTATTACCTGTGTGTGATTACATTTTGTTTTTTTATTCACAGTTGGCTGAAATATTTGCCGAGGAACGACAATGCAGTGTATTATATAATTATATATGTATTCAAAGAATAAAGACATGATGAATCTGAAGCTTGATGAATGACTTGTTTTACAGATAATCACACACACTTCAACAGACGCAGTTGATACAGTTTGGGTTTTATTTATCTAAAACATATACAAACAATAGCAGTTTAACAAAGTTGGTAAACAATGTAAAGTAAAACAACTGAAGTAACATTAAAGAGCCATGAACTGGTAATGTGAAACTGCTCTTAGGCTAATGTCAGATGGAGCTCGCAAAACACGAAACAAAAGCCGAACAAAAGCAAAACATGGTGCTTTTGTGTGTTGTTTTGCTTTTGTTCGGCTTTTGTTTCGTGTTTTGCGAGCTCCGTCTGACATTAGCCTTAGACAACACGCACATCCAGTTAACAACAATAAATGCATGACTACCAAGCATCAAAAGGACTCACTGATTCACGCACAAATTCCGCGTGTGCTCAATAATTATTGATAACATTTAACACATAGGCTACAAGTTCGTGACACTGACAGTCGAAGTGGTCTGTCAAATGCTAACTTGAATCATTTGTTTCCACAGCATTATCGATAGCATCCTTGCCATCTTTTCGCAGCTGAAACGTGCCTCTTGCTCTGCGCACTAATTCTTCTTTTTTTCCACTGACAAGTTGGCCATGTTTCCGAAGAAAATCTTTCAATTCTTTCACGTTCATGCGCTCGACTGCCGCCTCTATCTTAACCGGAACTTACCGAACCAAAGGGACGAAACTCGTGCACACCTCCGGCCTCGCTAGTGAGAAAGCTTAGCCACTTCGCTGATTTGCCCCCCCCCAAAAAGGAGGAACCCCCCCCCCCCCCTTACAACTCATTTGGTCCGGCCCTGGAGAGGTACGGATGTGTTGCGTTGTGTTGTGTTGTGGTGTGCATGGTTGTGCTGTGTTGTGGTGTGGTGTTGTTTTCGATTGTGTATGGTGTATGTTTGTGTCGTGCTGGATTAGGTGAAGTTGTTTAGGGGTGTGTGCTACGTTGTTTATGGTTGTGTTGTGTTGTGTACGGCCGTGTTGTGTTGTGCAGGGCTGTGTTGTGTACGGTTGTGCTGTGTAGTGCATGGTTGTGCTACGGTAGTGTTGTGTTGTATATGGGTGTTTTGTGTACGGTTTTTAATTTATTTGGCTATTCAGGACCAACAAAACAGTGTTTCCTTTCTGAGCTGCGTAGGCAGCGTCCGTATTTGGAACTACAGTTGAACAACCTTTATGTATTAAATTAAATAAAAAATGTATCAACTAATTATTTATTTTGCTATAACATAACTTGTTGTTCTGTTATGTGGTAAATGTTGCGGTATCTTCAATTCACCTTCACTCGGGTAGAGTAGGGAGGGGGGCACAGAGAGAGAGAGAGAGAGAGAGAGAGAGAGAGAGAGAGAGAGAGAGAGAGAGAGAGAGAGAGAGAGAGAGAGAGAGAGAGAGAGAGAGAGAGAGAGAGAGAGAGAGAGACAGACAGACAGACAGACAGACAGACAGACAGACAGACAGACAGACAGACAGACAGACAGACAGACAGACAGACAGACAGAGCAAGGGAGCTGTACACTGATCAATGTACTGGCCCGACTGAAAGAACAGTTATTGCTTTTTCAGTGCCGACATTTTACACATACATAGAACACATGCTTGATATATAGTTAGTTAGTTAGTTAGTTAGTTAGTTAGTTAGTTAGTTAGTTAGTTAGTTAACTGTTGCTTAATGGGTCCAGCAGACCATTTAGGCCAAATCAGGACCCCATGCTTGATGTGATGACGACAATAGATGTTGCATGAAAATATATTTTGCTTTCTCGTTTTTCCCTCAATCAATTGGTAAATGTGTAGTACCTTTTCACCTTTTGCATTGGAGTAAAAGCTATCAATCCCTTTAAACCCATTTTTCTTGTGCCCCATAGTCATATCAATCCAATAATCTCTCTCTCTCTCTCTCTCTCTCTGTCTGTCTGTATGTCTGTCTGTCTGTCTGTCTATCTGTCTGACTGTTTGTCTGTCTGTCTGTCTGTCTGTCTGTCTGTCTGTCTGTCTGTCTGTCTGTTTGTCTATCTGTCTCTGTTTCTCTCTCTCATTCAGAAAAAAAAGTTGCATGTTTTCTTAATTGTTTTCGAAAATTACACATCGATTTGTCTCTCTGTCTCTTTCCTCTGTTTTGTTGCATCGGTTCCGGATTACTTTTTTGTATGTGCAAAGTTTTGTATGGCCAAGTTCTCCTTCCCTTGTGAAGAGGCTAAACCTCACTAAAAAAATATTGTGAATTATGTCTGTCTGTCTATCTGTCTGACTAACTGTCTATATGTCTCTCTGTTTGTCAGTCTGTCTGTCTGTCTGTCTGTATATCTGCCTGTCTGTCTGTCTGGCTCCCTGTCTGGCCCCCTGTCTGTCTGTCCGTCCCTGCGTCCGTCCGTCCGTCCGTCCGTCCGTATGTCCGTCCGTCCGTCCGTCTGTCTGTCTGTCTGTCTGTTTCTCTATCGTGTTTTCTTTGTACATCATTTGGAATAGTGGTGGAGTTACAAAAGTGACCTTGGCCATAATGATCGCCTGAACTTAACGCGAATGTTTAGTCAATCCCTTGAGCGTTCGTTCTGGAAAGGTTCAACTGTTGTAAAGACCATCGGATACACAGCAAATGTATCCGTGTTTGTAGAATGAAAAAATCCTAAAGCAAATAGATTGCCAACGTTCCGAACTTTAGAATGTAACAAAATAAAGAAAGTCAGTTTTTGGAAAGTTGAATTCTTGGCCATGAAACCCACGTCACATTGACTGATATTCAACCCAGCCGCGGTTTTTAAAGCGTACAGACACACCAACAATTGCTATACCTAAAATATATTAAACTGCAACATGTCTGTATTATAAGAGTTTGTCTGGTCGTCAACTTAACAAACCGCTGAGCCGAAGATCAATCATGCACTGCTGTGCAGAGCCCACTCTTTAGCTGGGCTGGCCTGGCAGCGTAACCCGGTCAGTCTCACGCCTGGCAGTAGGCCCGCTATAAATAACACACTTGCTCCACTGCTGTCTGCTAGTGCTGGCTGCTACAGCCAGAAAGTATGGTAGTGTGTATTTTGACTTAACACACATAACTGAAACGATTAAATATAATCGGGCAACCCATGGGATTATAGGGGATACATTCAGCTTTAAAATGATACCAAGCATGAAAAGGTCGAGAGTAGATGCAAAGAGTGTGTGGTGTATCAAAGAGACAGAATACAAACAGACGCATTCCTGTCCCAGCACAATCCCTTCCGATCTTCACTCCATTCACACCCCAATTACTCAAGATGTCCACACCCCACAAGCAATGTTAGTAATGCAGTGTGAAGTACAGCATGCCTGCATGCAGAATCACTCACCGATCACTGGTTACCGAATCCTATTAGCCGGCAGGAAGGGGTTAATTACTCCACTGTGGGGGGGCCGAGCGCCAGGCAAGACTGATAGCAGCTAACAGTACTCCTGTTGCTTGTGTAAACATTTAGAGAGAGAGGGTTCTCACATTCACTGTTTGTGTCTATAGAACTCTGGTTATTCTATTAGTCAGTCACTGAGTCAGTTGCTGACAGTTAATTCTTTAAAACTGTATCACAGAAGCAGGCTGAGATCTTTTTCAGTACATCGTATTCAAACTTGTTTCACAAAAAGACACTTCTCAAAGAAGGAAATAAAACACCTTTCTGTTGTCTCTGAAGGAACATAAACACTTCTACAAAATCAAAACCATAAAGAAACACTGTAATTTAGGCCAGTTTAGACAGGTTTGCATTTCTTTGGACTTGACAATGCTGTTCTATAAGGAGGGGAGAGACAATAGTTAGTTGTTCCTTCATGAGCACTCTGATCTTATCTTCATCATTGTTTATTTCCAGAACTCGGCCCTTGAGGGTGTAAACAAAGGAATGTGTTTCTTCACCCCCTGTTCTCCATGTAGTGCTAGTCCACATTTTCACAATCCACACAGTGACTCTCAAGCAAATATTGTTCTACGGTGGAATATCTACACAATTTCACTACAGTGTCATATTTCTTTTTTGATCTTTCTCCACATACACGACAAAGAGAATGAAGTCTCTCCAAGTGTGCTTCTTTCATATGAAGAGTTTCCATCACGAAGTGTGCAGAAATTAAACAAACAAACAAATCCACACCCACCTTTCAAGTCCTATTGCCAGTCAGAAAATTAACACCCAAATACACAGATCACAGTTTGCCCTTAAAAAACTTTTTGTTTCCAAAGTTAAGTCCTACACAGGACTATTCATGACAGTTTAAAACACAGACCCACAATCAGGTACCACAAAACACAGTAGGAATAGTATGTTAAAATCCATGTAACAGCATCAAAAGTGTCAACAACACATCTACCACTGTGAAAAACACTCAGAACCCTGCTCTCTTTCAACAATAAAAACTCCATTTAGAATACTGGTAACCAAAAACATTTTTGCTCTGGTGCATACTCTAAAGTTTCAATTCACTAACACAGTTAATCCTGGGAAACCAACAGGTTGCCAGCACTTGCAATAGATCACTGAAAATTGTAAACATCCAGGGTTTTTAATAGGGGCCAAAGAAGGGCCAGCCTGCTGGTGCCAACAGCTGCTAAAATGTGATCACAATTAACGAAAATAGATTAATTAGTCTTACGATAAAAATAATAAGAAATCGATCCAAAAATGATTTTCATCTTATTCTTTATCATTTTCTAATTCCAAAAAACATATAGATATGATAGGTTGTATTAAAAACAAGCTCCGAAAGTTAACAAGAAATACAGATAAACGCGCTTTCCTGTTTAGCATAATACGCTACCGCGCTATTGTGGCGTGTTAATTTCACTGCGTTTTGCACGTGGAAGGTGAGCGATTTCCTTCTCGCGGGGATTGACGAAGCTGTAATGTCTTGGTGAAAAAATACAGTGCGTTCAGTTTCATTCCGTGAGTTCGACAGCTTGACTAAATGTAGTAGTTTCGCCTTACGCGACTTGTTTTATTTTCTACCCTCTTTGTCTGCAAAGAGATGCTGAAAAGGATTTTGAGGGGGAAATGTCTAATATAGGTCCCTGATTCAAAACAATACGTGTACGCTTTTTCATGGAATGACTCGGACAGATGTTTCAGCGAGAAATTCTGTAAGTGCATCGCGAGCACAGCTTTTCGAAAAAAACCGTTATTTTATTTTGTATTGTATATCACTCTTAGGGTTTAAATTCAATCAACTACAGGAAAACATAAACGCTAAAGCGTAATTTAAAAAAAAGTACATCCAGCGACATACAAATAGTTTACCTGTGACCAGTATGAATAGACTTGAATTGATTTCAGAAAAAGAGAGGGAAACGGAGTCACTAAGCAGACAGACAGACACACAGACACACAGACACACAGACTGACAGACAGACACACAGACTGACACGGAGAGACACACAGAGACAAACAGACAGACAGAAAGAGTTTCATACGTCTTGTTCCCAAAAATAAAGAAAGTGCTATATAAGTTTTGATAAACAAAAAATATGGTCTTTCTCGGCAGCACACGGTTGAGTGGTGCTTACTAGGCAACCTTTTCTTATTTAGGTGCGTAATTTCGCAATCTGTTCGACCTTTTCAATCTCGCCTTTCTGACCAAAGGCATCGGCGATGAACGTCGCCGACAGAGATAAAGACTATAATCTCTGTGTCGTCGCCGTGATTTGACGCATATCACGCACGGCATATTTATGGCGCGATTTTGGTCTTCATGGCTTCTTGACCTCCTTAGGCTAACGCCGAGGATGTGACACCTAGTTGTGAAACCCTAGAAAACGGCTGAACAAGAGCAGTCACTGCAGGTTTATTGGCCACGGCTGGTCAGTGAAGCACGACTGACCTCTTTTTCGCCCGCTATAGCCGTAGCAGCAAGCATGCACAATATCATCACATAATTATTAACTACCCATCTCATCACTGTTTCGGCTTGTGTTTAACAACATATTAACGTCAACGTTCCAACGTCACATTTCCCAGCTGGAACGAGTTCGGGGTCCTCGATGAGAATATTGTATATACTCCCTACAGGAACGTCATCTCAAGCACACACAAAATGCACAAATACAAACATAACACACACAGAACCGTAGCGGTAAGTTTAAGCCACCAAATGCAATTTTCCCTTTTTTTGACAAATTAAAAAAAATCAAGTCAGAATTAAATAAATAAAAAATGTTTTATCAGTATTTGTTACAGGTACCTGCGAGGTTTGCACTATACGAGGTTTGCACTGTAATTCCGTTCTAATCACCGAGTTGCCGCGACGGCTTACGGACTAACCCGTTCGAGAGTATTTCATGGGTATGAACTTCTTTTGTAGAACATACTTTTGTGTCTGTCTCGTCGCAAAAATACACTAACAATTTTTGATTTAAAATCTTTTACTTTGCCACCTCTTTCCCTCTCTCTTATAACTCTACGAAATTATGCGTATGTTTGAATCTGATGACGCGTGTCCACTAAAAATGCGATCGAAATAACACTCGATCGACATTGACACTAACTGGTTAAAAAAAGTATTTACATACAAATATGCACACGTGCGCGCGCACTTTTGCATTCCCCACTGGCCATTTAACATTTAACGTACCCTGTGCGCTGGTCAGGAGTTTAACCTTTTTTCTTTTTTAATTTGAGGTTATCGATAATAGCGAAGCATAAAAAACAATTTTGTTTAAAACGTATCGCTCCAATGAATGCTCTCCCTCGTGTGCGAGGCCGGGAAAAGTGTAACACATGAAAACGAAGAGTGTGAAGAGAAAACTGAAATTAAGCGGAGAAGTCGGCAACTGAGTCAAACAACCTCTATTAAAGTGACAAATGGTATTAAACAATCGACTTCTAAGGTTCATTTGATTTTGTAACCAAGAAAAGTTTAAGATTGTGTTTAAAAAAAAGCATCTTTTCTGGTCGACGTCAAAATATTCAGCATTGTAATTATCATTTACATTTAACGTATCCTATATCATGGTATCAGTGTGCTTTAAAAACAAAAACAAACAAAAACGACAGCAAACCATGAACATATTTCATTTCCTTGTAAATCTGTTTTGCTTCTTTCTTTCCCTTTGTATTTATGTGTGTGGTTTTGTTCTATTGTTAGAGTGTTTTATTGTTCCTCAAAAGCTCTTCTATCCCTTTAACTTTGTACTACCGCAGGCACAGCGTTCAGTTTTAGGACGGAGTGCAATTCAGTTTTATTTGAAACAACGTTGGCGTTGGCGTTGGCGTTGATGTGCAAAAATTGATGGTTGATTGAACAAAATATTAAAATATTCTGCGCAATAACAAAAGGAAGTCGGTTCCTCTAAACCTTTTGTTTTTGTTTTACCATCAGGTGACAGTTGGCATGGCACGACCCCCGTTTAACCATCCAGGCTCTCACCCACTTTTCCCCCGCAAATAGCTGAAAGGAAAAACCTCTGAAATCAGGGGGGGGGGGGGGGAGGGGGAAGGGGGGGAGGGGGGGAGAGGATTCTGGATTAAATCCTGTGGAAGTTGGTACATGGTCGAAAGTCAATAGTACATGTACTTGGGTCACCGACACGAGCTTCAGTCAATAAACATTTCCACATTCAAAACTATTCTGTTCAAAGACGCTTGAGTGATTTGAGCATATAAAACGCCCTTTCAAATGTTTACATTTTGACTTTTTTTCCTCTAAAAATGTTTTTTGTCCTCTGAAATTTTAATTCTAAACCTCTGAAATTAGTGAAACCGAGGACCATTCCCATGCCTGCATGTTGCTACCGTTTCTATATGCACTGTCAATAATATGGTTTGATGCGATTTGGTCGTTTGCTTACAAAAATAAGATATTTTATTATCAGATCAGCTTTGTAAAAGAGATACTACTTAAAAAAAAAAGTCGGATGCGTGGTGACAACTGCCGCTCCGACTGAGGGGCGATTTACTGAAAAGAAAGGAAGGGTATGGGGTGGGGGGGGGGGGGGGGGGGGGGCTTGGGGTCCGGGGAGAGGTTGAAGGTAAAGGGGTACAGAGCCGATACGATTACGATGTTGAGGGGGGGCAGCAAATATTCGCATGCACGTGGTGGTCAGTAACATTTGTCACACAACTTGCCGTTTGCTTTTAATTCTATCTACATGTGTTCATTTCCCTTGTGTTATTTTTTTTCTGTCAGAAGAAAAGGGATCAATGAAAGACATGACCGGCTGGATAAAATATATCTGAGTGAAACGTTACTTCTTCAAGAGTCCGTCTTTGATTTATTTTTTCTCCTTTTTTTTTAACAATTCAAAATGATTTTATTTATGTCAATTTCTCGCGAAAACATTTTTTTTCAATGCTGACTGGTGCGTGGTGTCTTTGGTGCGTGGTTCGCACATGGCTGTGGTGTCCAGCTCAAGTTGTGTCTTCCGCGTGTGATGTTTGAAGTGGGCCTATTTAGACGAAGCTAAGTAGATGGGGAGTACGAACATCAGCAGATTCCACGATTTTATGATCCTACCAGCAGAGACTGTCAAGTGCTCTTACATGAACCAGTCTGTCCGATCAAGGTGTGATTTTCGCGTTTTATTTACACGCCTGTATTCTCAGCTCACAACTCCTCACAAAAACCCTCAAAGAAAAGTGACATTGCATGAGTCGGAAAGATGATAGGAAAGAATTGAGACCTCAGAATAGGGTCCTTTTAATTAGAGACGATAAACCAAAGCACAAAGAATACGACAACACAGCATTACGTGTATTTTTGGAACGCGATCTGTTTCTCGTGAGGCACGCAATAAGGACGCCCCGGTGGCTTATAGCTACACGAAGCATCTAGTGGGCAACGAATTCTGATTTTTTTTGTTTTTGTGTGTGAGTAAGAATATTTTTTATGTGCACCCCAACCCCCTCGCCAAAGATGATTTGGTACGGTGAAAAGATAAGAAAATCTTCCTAGCCATTTGATCGTTTCAATGACGTAAACTAGCTATAATTTAAAAAAAAATAAAACCCATCTGCCTACTTTTTTTATAACGTGTAGAAAAGACCTCCGAACCGTATATCTACCCTATGTTGTATTCCAACCATCCCCTAACTTAATAGGTCTGGCACTGACAAACATATCTGACTGCCCAACCGACCATCGCGTGCGATCCAGAGCAACTGAATAATAGTGACCATCCACAATAGAACAGTTTAATTCCAACCAAAATTGTACGGAACAGTTCCCTATCTATATGCGTTGGAAGGCGTCTGCGTTGAGAGTAGTGTTTGTCCCGGGCTAAAGTCTTTTAATTTATATTCAGAACTCATTCTCGTCATATGGACATAATATAGTTAACTTGTTTTAATTTGCCAAGTTGTACCTAGTATTCATATCAATTAACAATCCTTGTTTAAAAGAACAAACGGGGGTTTGACGGGAACACGGAGACAATAAACTATCCAGCTGACGACGGTGGCCAACTCAACCGGACCAATGATGTGTGACCTATAAAGTAGAATTTTTTACAGGCAATTGCAATTGTTGTGTCTGCTGCTCTCTCCTCATGTACTTGAAAGCCCTTTACATCAGTCTTTCATGACAAACCTTGCTTTAACAATTGCCTCTTGAAAAAGCACTGATTTCAATTAGTAACATAGTGACAGCTTCGGGTAACCTTCGCCTACATTCTCTTGCTAAGTGTGTACAGAGAGGAAGAGAGGGAGAGAGAGAGAGAGAGAGAGAGAGAGAGAGAGAGAGAGAGAGAGAGAGAGAGAGAGAGAGAGAGAGATCAAATCAAATCAAATTTTATGAGGGTTGTGGCAGAGAGAGAGAGAGAGAGAGAGAGAGAGAGAGAGAGAGAGAGAGAGAGAGAGAGAGGGAGAGAGAGAGAGAGAGAGAGAGAGAGAGAGAGAGAGAGAGAGAGAGAGAGAGAGAGAGAGAGAGAGAGAGAGAGAGAGAGAGAGAGAGAGAGAGAGACGGAGGGACGGACGGAGGGACGGACGGAATGACGGGCTGGCGGGGTGGCATAATCAAAATCTACGCATTCTAGATCAAATCCTGTAAAAGTTGGTCGAAAGTCAATAGTACATGTACTTGGCTCACCGACACGAGCTTCAGTCAATAAACATTTCCGCATTCAGAACTATTCTGTTCAAAGACGCTGGAGCGATTTGAGCATATACAACGCCCTAGCAAAAGTTTACATTTTGACTTTTTTTCCTCTAAAAATGTTTTTTGTCCTCTGAAATTTCAATTCTAAACCTCTGAAATTGGTGAAACCGAGGACCATTCCCATGCTTGCTTTTTGCTACCTTTTCAAAATGCACTGTCAATAATATGGTTTGATGCGATTTGGTCGTTTGCTTACAAAAATAAGATATTTTATTATCAGATCAGATACTTAAAACAAAGTCGGATGCGCTGACAACAGCCGCTCCGACTGAGGGGCTATTTACTGACAAGGAAAGGGATGGAGGGGGGGGGGGGGGAAGGTGGAGGGCAACGGGGGACAGAGCCATTACGATTACGATGTTGAAGGAGGGGGGGGGGGGGCAGCAAATATTCGCATGCACGTGGTGGTCAGTAACATTTGTCACACAACTTGCTGTTTGCTTTTAATCGCACATGTGATGTGCAGCTCAAGTTGTGTGTTCCGCGTGTGAAGTTTCACAAGTGGGCCTAGTTGGACAAAGCTAAGTAGATGGGCAGTACGATTTTATGATCCTGGAGGATATGCGCAGAGACTGTCAAGTGCTCTTTCAAGAACCAGTCGGTCCGACCGAGTCAAGGTGTGATTTTCGCGTTCCACTTACACGCCTGTATTCTCAGTTCACAACTCCTTGCAAAAACTCTCAAAGAAAAGTGACATCGCATGAGTCGGAAAGACAATAGGAAAGAATTGAGACCTCAAAATAGGGTCCTTTTAATTAGAGACGATAAATCAAAGCACAAAGAATACGACAACACAGCATTACGTGTTTGTTTTTTTGCACGCGATCTGTTTCTCGTAAGGCACGCAATAAGAACGCCCCGATGGCTTGTAGCTACGCAAAGCATCCAGTGGGCAACGAATAAAGTATGGTCGCCGAAAACATGCCCGAAACGTCGTAAGCGAAGATTGCCTTAAAGATTGCCTAGTCTTTCGGATGAGACGAAAAACCGAGGTCCCTTCGTGTACACTACATTGGGGTGTGCACGTTAAAGATCCCACGATTGACAAAAGGGTCTTTCCTGGCAACATTGTATGGGCATAGATAAAAATGTCCACCAATGACTTGGAATAATAGGCCGTGAAAAGTAGGATATGCGCCGAAATGGCTGCGATCTGCTGGCCGATGTGAATGCGTGACGTATTGTGTAAAAAAAATTCCATCTCACACGGCATAAATAAATCCCTGCGCCTTGAATATGTGCGCGATATAAATTGCATAAAAAAAATAAAAAATAAAAATCCCTGCGCTTAGAACTGTACCCACGGAATACGCGCGAAATAAGCCTCATATTGATTGATTGATTGATAAATGAACAACTGCCAAATAGTATATCGTCATGGCCAACGCGTGGGACCCACCCCTCCCCCCTCCCCCCACCACACACAGACACATACGCGTATGCACACAAACACATGGACACACACAAAACCAGACAAACAATAAAGCGCAGAGAGCATTCTCAAAAGAGACAGAAGAACTCTAGGTGGGCGAGACTATCAAGATGCTAGTTCGTCCCTGCTCTGCGAAGCGCGCTTGAGCGTCTGCATAACTTTGTTTGCTAGTGAGGTGTTGTTTTTGTGTTTGCTCTGAGCGCGCGTCTATCTGAGTGTATGTAATAATGTGTTTTAATCAATTGGTTTTGTCTTGTTCGTACTTCTCCAAAGTTTTGCTCACTGTGCGTGTGTGTGCGTGCCCGTGCGCTTGCACGTTTGCATGTCTTGTAATGTTTGTAAGCCGCTTTAATGTAATAACGCGGCTTTTAGGTTTCACTCTGTCTGTTTGACGTGTGCTTGATAGTTTGTTTCTCTGTTTGTTTCTCTGTCTACGGATTAGAGTTTTTATCTCTGGTACTCAGGGGTCAATTGAACTCAAATGTGGTGAATAGCTTGGCTTACGATGGCATAGTGTGTGTTTTACTGAACAAATCCTTTTTTTTTTTTGTGAGTAAAAATATTTTTTATGTGCACCCCAACCCCCTCCCCAAATTTGATTTGGTACGTGAAAAGCTGTAAGAAAATCTTCCAAGCCATTTGGTCGTTTCAATGACGCAAACTAGTTATAACAAAAACTAAAACCCATGTGCCTACTTTTTTATGACGTGTAGAATAGACCTCCGCATATTTGACTGCCCTGCCCAACCGACCATCGAGTGCGATCCAGAGCAGCTGAATAATAGTGACTATCCACAATAAACAATTTAATTCCAACCAAAATGGTACAGAACAGTTCCCTACCCATATGCGTTGGAAGGCGTCTGCATTGAGATTATTGTTTGTCCCGGGCTAAAGTCTTTCAATTTATATTCAGAACTTATTCTCGTCATATGAACATAATACAGTTAACTTGTTTTAATTTGCCAAGATGTACCTTGTATTCATATAAATTAACAATCTCTGTTTAAAAGAACAAACGGGTGTAGCTCGGTTGGTTTGACGGGAACACGGCGACAATAAAATATCCAGCTGACGACGGTGGCCAACTCAGTCGGACGCAATGATACGTGACCTATGAAGTAGGACCACTGACAGGCAATTCAATTGTTTTGTCTGATGCTCCCTCCTAATGTACTTGAAAGCCCTTTACATCATGATCAGTCTTTCATGACAAACCTTGCTTTAATTGTCTCTTGAAAAAGCGCTGAGTTCAATTAGTAACATAGTGACAGCTTCGGGTAACCTTCGCCTACATTCTCTTGCTAAGTGTGTACAGAGAGTAAGAGAGAGAGAGAGAGATAGAGAGAGAGAGAGAGAGAGAGAGAGAGAGAGAGAGAGAGAGAGAGAGAGAGAGAGAGAGAGAGAGAGAGAGAGATGGACGGAAGGACGGACGGACAGAACGACGGGCGGGCGGACGGGAAGACAGACAGACAGACGGACGGACAGACGGACAGACAGACAGACAGACAGACAGACAGACATACGGACGAGGAGCACCTTTGGTACCGTTCATACGCAGACGGATCTGTGTGACTTCTGTACGTACGAAATCCACATTAGGTACCGTTTGCCTATACACAGTGGGTAACCCGTACGGACGAAGGCGTTAAGTACCTGTTTCCTATACACACTGCTTTCTTGTGTATCAAGCATCATCGACAGCAATTAGGAAACTGAGTAAACATAGTGAATACTGAGTCGGCTTAGTGAATAGTCGGCTGCACGTACCTCGTTTGGGAGTTTGGGGCGCGGAAGGTCACTGGTCGGACGGAAGCGGGGTGAGGGGTGTTGCCATTATTTAAGAGAGGGAAATAGACAGGGGGAGAGGGGGTGGGAGAGAGAGAGAGAGAGAGGAGAGAGAGAGATTGTGTTGTACTGTACTATAACTTGTTTAACTTTCTTATGTTTTCTCTTTGTTTATTTATTGTTGTTGTTGTTGTTTTGTGTTATGTCATGTAAAGGAAATTTAAAAAAAAAGAAAAAAAGATTGTACTGAGAATAAAAGAACTGGAAATGTTAAAAAAAACTCTCTCTTGCTACCCCCTCCCCTCTCTCTCTCTCTCTCTCTCTCTCTCTCTCTCTCTCTCTCTCTCTTTCTCTCTTTCTCTCTGTCTCTCTCTCTCTGTCTCTCTCTCTCTCTCTCTCTCTCTCTTTTTTTAATTGGAGAAAACCTGTTTCTTTTTTTTTCTTTTTTGTTGTTGTGTGGTTTGCATGGTTGTTTATACAGAAAGCAATTGAGGAGCCATACATGGTTACTTTTTTTTTCTTTTTTTTCTCCATTTTTATTTTTCTTATTCTCGTCCATCCGCTCCCTCCCACCCCCCTCATACATAATATTCACAAACGTCACATATCACTTCACCTCATCTCGACTTATACATTACTCACAATCTTCTAATGTACATTTTATTTTCCAATACTATTCAAATCGTATCTATCACCATACTTATATTTACTAATACACATTTTTGCAATCAAAATAATGTGATTAAGTACCTTATTATTTTGGCATATATTACTAGGTTGATAACCAAACAAGACATCGTGTTCTGAGAGGTGCACATTTGATCCTGTATTTCTAAAAATATAATGGACAACATTTTCCCAAAAGCTCGTCAACTTCTCACATTGCCAAAAAAAGTGTTCAACATAATCAATGTGTTTACAAAATGTACATAATTTTGTTTCTCTAATTTTCATTTTATTTAATAATATATTCGTGGGATAAATATGTAGAGGTTACATGCCGAGTCTCAGTGATTATTAAAAATAATGGTCGAAGTTAGCGGATCATGAAAAATGCGAGCTTTAGCGAGCTTTTTCATGACCGCGAACTGAGACCATTATTTTTTATAATCACTGAGACGAGGTGTGTAACCTCTTTATTCCTCCTTTCTTCAGTTATTCAAAGAAAAGAGGAGTTTTTTTGCGAAAGTTTGATCGAATCCTATTCACTCAACCAGTCAACCTGCGCAGGGGATTGATTAATGCGCGGTTGTATAGTTCCGTGCAAATCATTCCATTCTGTTAACACTTTTTGTCAGTTTTCCTATTTTGGACTAAAATCAAGTACACAGATATGCTGTTATTCTGCTGTGGCGGCAAAGGCAGATATTGTGTGTTCTGTATATGTTTGGGTATCGCTTAGGATAATGTTCTTTCATCAAATGGGACTAGCAGACGAACTTTTGCACCCGTGTTCCAACGTTAAAAACTGTATGAAGTTCAGTTTTCTGGGGAAAATAATGTATGAAACCGCTTTATGTTGTTTAAATTAATGAGATGTGTGCATTTTGTTGCGTGTGATCTGTTTATTAAATGAAATATTGTTGAAAACTGACCGTCGGATTGCAGTCTGTTGTCGAAGAAACTGAGTGAAAAGAAGGGGAACTACTCTTGTCGCTAGTATGAGTTACTTGCCTTGCGGGAAATTGCTTGTGATGAACGTTTGAGCACGGCAGATCTAGATTCAGAAAACAACCGAACTCGTGGATTTTATATGGAGATTCATGTGTTCAAGCCTGTACCGGTAGTTGTTAATTTAAATGCAGTATGTTTGTATTGTTTGCTCCAGATATGTATACTTCGTTGGGGAAGGGAGGGCAATTCGACCCCTCTAACGAATGCAGCTTATACCTCTCGTCTTTTTAAAAAAAAAATTAGTTTTTGTTGTAAAACCTGGTGTATTCTCTTTCGTGTAAGCGTTGTGTGAAATATGAACGATCCAACTGGCACGGTTTTTAAATAAAATATAAAAGAAAAAAATCCTGAAGCATGGACGACTTGCCCTCCATGGAGGGCAACTCGTCCATGGGGGGCGGGTAATTCGTCCAGGTGGAAAAGGTTGTTCCTATTACCCAATAGCATCACCTCGACATATGAAATTGACTGAAGTAACTTTTCTGTGTCAGTTTTGTTAATCGGAAGTGAGAATGACGTCATAATGAGTCGGCCTACGTCAGAAGTCGATCGACGTCTTGGCTATGCAGGGAGGGTGAGTATTTGAAGGGATAGATGTTCAAACATCTATACTTATTAGTTGCTCTGGTTCAAAGCGAAGCAAATGGGAAAATATATTTACAAATTGGACTTGTAATTGATTTGTGTCGCCCATTTCAGGTTGCGTTAACGTGAAATAGTTTAATAGGCTTACCACTAGGGGGGGACGAATTACCCGATCATGGTACTCGCTCAACATTGCTATTTACCGTTGTTCCTGGGATAGCCTGAGATCTATAACTTTCGACTAGTTGTTATGAAAGCCAAAGCTTTTTTGCAGATCTGGTGCATTTTACGAATCAGCGGCTCCCATGCACTGACTGTGGTTTTTTTCGTGCAACAATTTTAGAGTGGAAACCATCAAAATTGACAAAGACTTACCGCTTTGCTGGGCCCGTTTTTTTCGACATTTTTTTTTTCTTCAACTGATTCAGGTTGGGTAACTCTGGCTTATGAAATCGATGATAATCACCCCTGCAGTGTCATGTTCCCAAAATCGAGGGGGGACGACATACCCGAGGGGGTCGACTTGCCCTCCCTTCCCCTACATTAGAGCGTTCGGAACTTTTCAGTCGCAAAAAGTAGTACCGAAGCAGAACAACTTCTCAACCCATTGCACTATCGAGGATTCAGGCTGTTGCTGGGTCGTTATTTGTTTGGTTGCTGGGTCATTATCGAAAAATAACTACCCCTACAAGTTTACAGAGGTAAAGAAGCAGAGGGGGGAATAATATGTAATATTTTCCATTGTAACAATCTCAATCTTTCTTCTTTTGTACATTTGCTTGCTAACAGCCAATAACTGTGATCTAGTTTAACCTGATATTTATGTAACCAAAATGTAGCAGCGCAAGGCTCGCTCGCTTTAGACTGGACTATCAGCATGCGAAACTTTCTCGCGGAGGGGTTAATGATCACAGGGTTCCGTGTGTCAAGCTCATTATTGTGTTCGCCTGCTCGCGGGCTGGCTGTGTTTTTGCGAAGTGCAAGCGCTCGCACAGCGGTCTTCGATCACTGCGACGTACTAAAAACATCTAGAGGGACTGTATCCTATCTTTGTGCACAGCTGCATGGTTAAAAGGAGTATACAACTCTCCTCTGTTCACTTTCAAGTGAATAACTATCGTTCTGATATCATTTTAAAGTGAAGCTAAAGAAACCTGGTATCGGCACTGCTGTGCATCTCCTATGATCTCAATGGTATCAAGGCACGGGTCATAGAGATCAATTTAGATCTAGATCTATTTCCGGTTGTGTAATTTTCCTTCCACCATTCCTCGATGGAAAAGAGTTCGTGTTGTTTTTGTTTTAATTTTTGTCTTTGTCGTTGATCATTGTATACACAAATTACACAAACGTCATCTTGTGAGGGACCAAAAAATATTGAAACTCTCGGATGATTTTTTTGTGTGGTATCAACCTCGACCTACGGTCTCGGTTGATACCACAAAAAAATCATCCTCGAGTTTCAATATTTTTCGGTCCCTCACTCGATGACGTTGTGTAATCTCTATGTATACAACTCTCCTGTGTTCACTTTCAAGTGAATAACTATCGTTCTGATATCATTTTAAAGTGAAGCTAAAGAAACCTGGTATCGGCACTGCTGTGCATCTCCTATGATCTCAATGGTATCAAGGCACGGGTCATAGAGATCAATTTAGATCTAGATCTATTTCCGGTTGTGTATTCACACGTCGATGGAAAAGAGTTCGTGTTGTTTTTGTTTTAATTTTTGTCTTTGTCGTTGATCATTGTATACACAAATTACACAAACGTCATCTTGTGACGGACCAAAAAATATTGAAACTCTCGGATGATTTTATTTTTGTGGTATCAACCTCGACCTACGGTCTCGGTTGATACTACAAAAAAATCATCCTCGAGTTTCAATATTTTTCGGTCCCTCACTCGATGACGTTGTGTAATCTCTATATCATATCTCCGTTAACCCAAATATCTTTCACCGTATCTCACTCTCACTGTCTCTCTCTCACTGTCTCTCTCACTGTCTCTCTCTCACTGTCTCTCTCTCACTGTCTCTCTCACTGTCTCACTCTCACTGTCTCTCTCTCACTGTCTCTCTCACTGTCTCTATCACTGTCTCTCTCTCACTGTCTCACTCTCACTGTCTCTCTCTCACTGTCTCTCTCACTGTCTCTCTCACTGTCTCACTCTCACAGTCTCTCTCACAGTCTCTCTCTCTCTGACTGTCTCACTCTCACAGTCTCTCTCTCTCTCTCTCTCTGTCTCTCTCACTGTCTCACTCTCACAGTCTCACTCTCACTGTCTCTCTCTCACTGTCTCTCTCACTGTCTCACTCTCACTGTCTCTCTCTCACTGTCTCTCTCACTGTCTCTCTCTCACAGTCTCTCTCTCACTGTCTCTCTCACTGTCTCTCTCACTGTCTCACTCTCACAGTCTCTCTCTCTCTCTCTGTCTCTCTCACTGTCTCACTCTCACACTGTCTCTCTCTCACTGTCTCTCTCTCACTGTCTCACTCTCACTGTCTCTCTCTCACTGTCTCTCTCACTGTCTCTCTCTCACTGTCTCTCTCTCACTGTCTCACTCTCACTGTCTCTCTCTTACTGTCTCTCTCTCACTGTCTCCCTCTCACTGTCTCTCTCTCACTGTCTCTCTCACTGTCTCTCTCACTGTCTCTCTCTCACTGTCTCTCTCTCACTGTCTCTCTCACTGTCTCCCTCTCACTGTCTCTCTCTCACTGTCTCTCTCACTGTCTCACTCTCACTGTCTCTCTCTCACTGTATCTCTCACTGTCTCTCTCACTGTCTCACTCTCACTGTCTCGTTCTCACTGTCTCTCTCACTGTCTCTCTCACTGTCTCTCTCTCACTGTCTCTCTCTCACTGTCTCTCTCACTGTCTCTCTCTCACTGTATCTCTCACTGTCTCACTCTCACTGTCTCCCTCACTGTCTCTCTCTCACTGTCTCTCTCTCACTGTCTCACTCTCACTGTCTCTCTCTCACCGTCTCACTCTCACTGTCTCTCTCACACTGTCTCTCTCTCACTGTCTCTCTCACTGTCTCTCTCTCACTGTCTCTCTCTCTCTCTGTATCTCTCACTGTCTCTCTCTCACTGTCTCTCTCACTGTCTCTCTCTCACTGTCTCTCTCACTGTCTCTCTCTCACTGTCTCTCTCACTGTCTCACTCTCACTGTCTCTCTCTCACTGTCTCTCTCTCACTGTATCTCTCTCACTGTATCTCTCTCACTGTCTCTCTCACTGTCTCCCTCTTACTGTCTCTCTCTCACTGTCTCTCTCTCACTGTCTCTCTCACTGTCTCTCTCACTGTCTCTCTCTCACTGTCTCACTCTCACTGTCTCGTTCTCACTGTCTCTCTCACTGTCTCTCTCACTGTCTCTCTCTAACTGTCTCTCTCTCACTGTCTTTCTCACTGTCTCTCTCTCACTGTCTCTCTCACTGTCTCACTCTCACTGTCTCCCTCACTGTCTCTCTCTCACTGTCTCTCTCTTACTGTCTCACTCTCACTGTCTCTCTCTCACTGTCTCACTCTCACTGTCTCTCTCTCACTGTCTCTCTCTCACTGTCTCTCTCACTGTCTCTCTCTCACTGTCTCTCTCTCACTGTCTCACTCTCACTGTCTCTCTCTCACTGTCTCTCTCACTGTCTCCCTCTTACTGTCTCTCTCTCACTGTCTCTCTCTCACTGTCTCTCTCACTGTCTCTCTCACTGTCTCTCTCTCACTGTCTCTCTCTCACTGTCTCTCTCTCACTGTCTCTCTCTCACTCTCTCTCTCACTGTCTCTCTCTCACTGTCTCTCTCACTGTCTCTCTCACTGTCTCTCTCTCACTGTCTCTCTCACTGTCTCTCTCACTGTCTCTCTCTCACTGTCTCTCTCACTGTCTCTCTCTCACTGTCTCTCCCTCACTGTCTCTCCCTCACTGTCTCTCTCTCACTGTCTCTCACACTGTCTCTCTCTCACTGTCTCTCTCTCACTGTCTCTCTCACTGTCTCTCTCACTGTCTCTCTCTCACTGTCTCTCTCTCACTGTCTCTCTCTCACTGTCTCTCCCTCACTGTCTCTCTCTCACTGTCTCTCTCTCTCTCTCACTGTCTCTCTCTCTCTCTCACTGTCTCTCTCTCTCTCTCACTGTCTCTCTCTCTCTCACTGTCTCTCTCTCTCCCACTGTCTCTCTCTCTCACTGTCTCTCTCTCTCACTGTCTCTCTCGCACTGTCTCTCCCTCACTGTCTCTCTCTCACTGTCTCTCTCTCTCACTGTCTCTTTCTCTCACTGTCTCTCTCTCTCTCTCACTGTCTCTCTCTCTGTCACTGTCTCTCTCTCCCACTGTCTCTCTCTCTCACTGTCTCTCTCTCTCTCTCACTGTCTCTCTCTCTCTCTCTCTGTGTCTCTCTCTCTCTCTCTCTCACTGTCTCTCTCTTGACCGGCACGGTTGGCCTAGTGGTAAGGCGTCCGCCCCGTGATCGGGAGGTCGTGGGTTCGAACCCCGGCCGGGTCATACCTAAGACTTTAAAATTGGCAATCTAGTGGCTGCTCCACCTGGCGTCTGGCATTATGGGGTTAGTGCTAGGACTGGTTGGTCCGGTGTCAGAATAATGTGACTGGGTGAGACATGAAGCCTGTGCTGCGACTTCTGTCTTGTGTGTGGCGCACGTTATATGTCAAAGCAGCACCGCCCTGATAATTTATGACCGTTCGTGGTCGGCTGTGCGTTAAGCAAACAAACAAACTGTCTCTCTCTCTCTCTCTCTCACTGTCTCTCTCTCTCTCTCTCTCTCTCACTGTATCTCTCTCTCACTGTCTCTATCTCACTGTCTCTCTCTCACTGTCTCTCTCTCACTGTCTCTCTCTCACTCTCTCTCTCTCACTGTCTCTCTTTCTCTCTCACTAGCGTCTATCTCTCTCTCACTGTCTCTCTCTATCTCTCACTGTCTCTCTCTCTCTCTCTCACTGTCTCTCTCTCTCACTGTCTCTCTCTCTCTCTCATTGTCTCTCTCTCTCTCACTCTCACTGTCTCGCGAGTTACTCAAATGTATCATTTTTTGTCTCATTACCCGCTAAAACGGCTTCAAAAACTGCCTTTTATGCCTTCTGAGAGGATTGGCACCTACACCGCGTCCTTGGTAGACAAGATATGTGAACAAAGCTGACTGATTTGGATGCAGATTTGATTGTTCTGTCCAAGGACATGCTTAACATGTTTCATTTTAGCAGTTCTGATTTGTTGTCAATTTTAACGCGGGAACCTTGATTTTGTGAATTTGATATTGGGGGGTGTCTGTATTGTTGGTTCCACTGTATCGACACTACGTCATGTAAACTCAATCTGTTTACTGAATAAGTTAGGGGAATAAACGGCCTTTCCAGTCATATAATTGGATTTACGATCAACAGACTCATCAGAAAGATCTGCCCTCAAACGCATATGTGTAAAGGTGGGTTTTTTTTTACGAGTAGTGTAGTTCATGTCTGTACATGTGGTACACACACGTTGCAGTTAACAACACCTTGTTCACTTATGTGATTGTTTAACACGTTGGTAGACCATAAAGAGGGATGAAATTCGCCAACGACTATCTTTACCTCAATGACAAAAAAATGCATGTTTACGATGTGTGTACCTTGTTTACCCCGTATTACACACTTTATGAGGAAGTGAACATAAGACAGCAACTGCACACTATTTACTAATCGGACAGCCATTAAGTGTCCTCCGGAAATCTGCTTTTGTTTTTGACGTGCTTTATCTGGTTCATATTTTACAGCAGTTTGAAAACTACGTAAAATCGCTTGCAACAGTACGCACTAAATACAGAGCTGCTCTGCAAATGTGTGAAATCTGTGTATAATCTGAAAATGGATATGACAATGGATATCAAATGTGTGTAAAACAGGGCTCGTTGTCCACACCTATATTGCAGCAATATGAGGACAACTTGCATTTCCATTTTTAGGGAGGTGCAGCTATTTGCGGACGTCCGTCACTATATTGCAGCAATTTGTGGACCAAAGACCGCCTATTTGAGGACGTCCGCAGATAGTCGCATTTTTCGGCCGATGTCCGCAAATTGCTGCGATATAGCGATGGACGACTCCATTTGGTCCCATTTGGTCCGCATATGGGTGGAAATCCACAAACACACACACGCACATACACCACGACCCTCGTCTCGATTCCCCCCTCTACGTTAAAACATTTAGTCAAAACTTGACTAAATGTAAAAAGTAGAAGAATGGCCTTTCCGAGCATAATTATATAGCCAGTTAAGCAATTTCATTATTTGTAGTTTCAGAGATATGGAGCTTCAAAGTACTGATCCTTGGGTGGCCGAGTGGTAAAGCACTTGCGCTCGGAAGCGAGAGGTTGCGTGTTCGACCCTGGGTCAGGCCGCTATTTTCTCCCCCCCTTTCCTAACCTAGGTGGTGGGTTCAAGTGCTAGTCTTTCGGATGAGACGAAAAACCGAGGTCCCTTCGTGTACACTATATTGGGGTGTGCACGTTAAAGATCCCACGATTGACTAAAGGGTCTTTCCTGGCAAAATTGTATAGGCATAGATAAAAAATGTCCACCAAAATACCCGTGTGACTTGGAATAATAGGCCGTGAAAAGTAGGATATGCGCCGAAATGGCTGCGATCTGCTGGCCGATGTGAATGCGTGATGTATTGTGTAAAAAAAATTCCATCTCACACAGCATAAATAAATCCCTGCGCCTTGAATATGTGCGCGATATAAATTGCATAACATAAAAATAAAATAAATAAATAAATCCCTGCGCCAGCAGTATAGGTCACGATCAGGTCAGGTGGACTGCATCACTGGATGTAATTTATAGCTGCTTCTGAAATATGCTCCCAGAAAATAATCAATCAATCAATCAATATGAGGCTTATATCGCGCGTATTCCGTGGGTACAGCTTCCGACCGCAAGTGCGTTACCACTCGGCCACCCAGTCCTTGACTTCGGTCCACAGTAGGTTATGCAACACACAGGCGCAGGCAGGTCTCTTTTTAACCTGACCAAAGCTGCGAATGTTAGTCAAATCAAATTTATTGTTTTTTTGGGTCCCGCCAACCACTTTGGGTCACATCATGACCAAAATCACACGAATGTTAGTGACCTGATCGTGACCTAATGAGTAATAAATATAGAATGTGTAAAAATCCCACACAACTACCTAAGGTCGGACCCAAACTACTACAAAGTCACACACAAACACCAATAGTTAGGACACAACTACCTAAGGTCGGACCCAAACTACTACAAAGTCACACACAAACACCAATTGTTAGGACACAACTACCTAAGGTTGGACCCAAACTACTACAAAGTCACACACAAACACCAATAGTTAGGACACAACTTCCTAAAGTCAGACCCAAACTACTACAAAGTCACACACAAACACCAATAGTTAGGACACTGGGCAAGAGTTCACACACACACAAATACCTGTCAGGTCGCACCCAAACTACTAACAATTATACAAGGGCAGGTAAGACATACTATATCCTGAGTTATCTCTCTTGGAAATTATAATGAATTTATCAAAGAGACTATAAACCCCAGCTCTAATTATAGGATCTTAGGGGACTTTATCTAACTCTAAGCTCTCAAATAACTAGCATACATACTAAACAATGTAAGATGGTAGAGCACGTGGCCAAATTAATTTGCGGCGACCAGGGTTCGAACCCGCAACCGTATGAATACAAGTCCAAGGCGCTACCACTGCGCCATGGAGGTCGCCGTACACTGCTTAGTCCATTATGACCGTATTTAAACTGCCACAACTTCTTTATTTTGCATAGGAACAATATTGTTCTTATATCAAATTAGGTATTTGGTTGTAGACCATGGCGCTTTGAGGTAATTGCTTTGGTATGATAAGATAAAGCGCGGTATAAATAGCCAAATTTCATTTCCATTAAAACAGATACACAAAGAGATGGAGAGATACAGAGAGGGAAATGAACAATTTGGAGCGCCCACTCGAATCTGAGCGTATTTGGGGCGGCTGGTCACAATTTATTGACATCAGGGAACCAGTTTTCAGTTATGGAGCAACCAATATTGCCTCCCCAATCCGGGATTCGAACCAGCGCAATGCGCTAACAGACTTCGCTTCTTGTCCCCACTAAGGGAAAGAAAGAGAGATAATAACACAACTTCTGTTTCGACTCAGGCCACATTTCGGGGCTTTACTCCGGGTTCTCCAGTCTGCTCCCCCCTCAAAAATATTCTCAAAAAAATTAATGTTAACTAGGTTGGGTCTGGACAGGTGCACTCCAAAGTTGCGAGTTTACCTTTGTTGAGAGGGCTGCCCAAATCACTGAACTAATTTTCAGTCTCTTTTAAGTATGATTCTCTTTAATTATTGTAATTATTGTATTCAAATTGCATAGATGTAATCTACATACTCTTCTGAATAATTTGGTATGAGAACAATCTTGTTCCGATGAAAAATAAAAAAGTTGTGGCAGTTTAAAAACGGTCATTATGGACTAAGCAGTACATGAATAAATTCATTATCATTTCCAAGAGAGATAACTCATGATATAGTATGTCTTGCTACTGACAGTAAGAAAACACGAGTTACCTGCCCTTGTATAATTGTTAGTAGTTTGGGTGTGAACCGTTGGCATTTGTGTGTGAACTCTTGCCCAATGTACCAACTGTTGGTGTTTGTGAGTGACTTTGTAGAAGTTTGGGTCCGACCTTAGGTAGTTGTGTGCGACTTTTACACACAAATTCTGCACACAAATGCCAAGGTACCCTTATAACCACCTCTGTGTGTGTGTGTGTGTGTGTGTGTGTGTGTGTGTGTGTGTGTGTGTGTGTGAGAGATAAACAAACTATCAAGAACAAAACAAAACTGAACAAACGAAATGTTTTCCCCCCAACTCTGATTATTGCTTGTTTCGGAGACGACTGTGATTTTGACTTTTTGAGTAAGCCTACACGAACACACAAGCTCAATACAGCCGGCAACAAGTTCGCCGGTCGGGGCAGTGAAATACTATTTCAAATAGATCTATTTCACTAAGAATGTCAATGGATATATATTGCAACATACTTATTTTTTTAAATCAGTGATTGATTAGATCGTCATATTTTTGTGACACTGAGACCAAACCATCAAAAAATTAGCAATAGGCCTTGAATCAAAGTCGTGCGAGATCTGACCTTGCTGCAAATGTACGTGTACGACTTGATTGTGTTGACGTTCAACTGGTAAGCTGGGCGATTGCAGGCTTTTATCCAGCGAAGGCAGCGATCTAGATGGTACAGATGCTTTCCCGGTTTCACAAATGGGATGAATTTAACGCCAACACAGCGTTCAGGATACCTATCATCCGTTTTACATTGTCCCCAAGCACAGCGCTTGTTAGGCGGCATTTGTGTGTGTTTGCTTCCTAAAACAAGGGAAGTAACTCCCAGAGCCTCGATATGTGGATATGGTTAATTCCCACAAGGAAATTCAGGCTGCTGTCCCTGGGGATAGTGTGCAGCCACAGAATCGCGCGACCCATTTTATTCACAGGAGCTTGTATCCAACCGCCGATCGATCATTATTTACTCCTGTATGCTTATTATTTACTGCTACATGCTTACCCTTCCTACTACTATTCACTAGTAAATAATAAGCATGCAGGAGTAAATATTAATAATGATCGATTGGCGGTTGGATACAAGCTCCTGTGATTTAATTATTTTCTTTTTCCTGCATGCGTGTATTCGTGTTTTCTAAGGCCTGAGACTTTCACTGTGACTGTGGACCTTTATTGTGAGCATGAGTGAACACAGGGGTGTTCGGACACCGAGGAGAGTCTGCACAAAGTTGACTCTGGGGAATGAATCCCTTGCCGAACGTGGGGGTCGAACCCACCACGATAGCTGGTTTCAAAGTTAGCGCCGCTACCGATCTCCCCGCCCCTCAACGTGGAGGGGCGTTCCATTCCCTAGTCAAAGCCTGGTCAGATCTGAGATGGTGAGACCAACTGTTTAAACGGGAAGAAGTGTGCCTTATAATCCAACATCAAACATGTTTCCCAAGCGGTTGCGCATGTGAGGATTTTATGCGAGGACATTTCACTGATGATTTACTTTTGCAAAGTGAGTGGCTGCAGCTGGGTTACGGCGTAGCGGAGTTCTGTGTGCTGATCAGTCTTTCAAAGCAGTCTATATAAGTTGTAGTAAAGTTTTCCACATGTTTTCTCCACGTGTTTTCTAACCGGAAGTTCTGCCCCCCCCCCCCCTTTCCCCCCAACAAACCGTATGGCCTTGACCTTGGGTCTGTTAATTATGGTGGGTCACGGGGTCATGCAAGTCGTGAATATAACAGCAACTGCAATTTATTACTGCCGGAGAGACAACTCACGAGCTGCTTGCGGCAACAGCAGTAATGATGGCGCGAGACGCCCCGGCGAGGAAGACGAAGGGATTTTTGCGCTGGAAGATGAGATACATAAGCGCGATGAAGACGACACCGATGAGGACATCGCCGATGACGTGAGCGAGGATGAGGAAGCCCAGCCCTTGGAAGACGGCTACCAGGTCCGTGCTGCTTCCGATGGCCTTGGCGATCAGACTGATCACTCCTATTGGCGTTAACCTGTAATGTACAGACACGGTTATATTTAGCCAATTAACCTGCTGCAAATGATGATGGCCTTTGTGATCAAACGGGTCACTCCTATTGGCGTTAACCTTTAATGTACAGACAAGTGTTTATTAGCCAATTTTCCCTGTGGTAAATTGTTTAAAGTCAGATTTGCTGCTGCCCATGATGATGGCTTTAGTGATGAGACTGCGTTACACACACACACACACACACACACACACACACACACACACACACACACACACACACACACGTACACACACACACACACACACACACACTCACACTCACACACACACACACTCACACACACACACACACACACACATACCCACACACACACAAACACATACGTGCACACACACAAACACACCCACACACACACAAACACATACGTGCACACACACACACAACACACACACACTAACACCAACACTAACACTAACACACATGACCTTGTTTTTCAGATGTTTGTGTTCATAACCTCTTTTAAATTATTCTTTTTTTTCTGACTCTCTCTTCTTCTAAGACCTGATATTCTCAAGTTTTGGGAGGTCTTAATAAGGGGGGGGGGGGGGGCACTGTACTGACTTACCATACCATCCACTGCAGAAGACAGACGATGACCTCAGCAGCAGCCCCAAAGAAGTTGAGAAAGGGGCGGGCTATCTCTCCCTGCTGTGCTGACGCCATTCCTAGGGCTGCGCTCACTATCACCAGACCTAGACGTACAGAATATCACAGTTTACATAAAGAGTAATTAAGTTTCTGTGGAGTCATATTACATAATGAGGCAAAATTGTCGAGGAGAGTTCGTGGTAAAACCTTCCTGAAACCTTACAATCTGCCATAAGACACAGCAGTATATTATGCATAGATCTTTGTTCTATTATAGATCTTGCATCAGTTCTAAACCAACGGTGGATGGGTGTGTGTCTGTGGAAGGCAAGAGGTGGGGGGGGGGGGGATTATGGTATAAACAGTTGAAGAAAGAAAATCTGTCGCTTTGGTAAAGTTATTCTCGAAAATAAAATGTCCGTAACAGAATTAGAGGCCGCTGAAGATGACAAGGATCATTAGTAGTACAGTAGAATCCGCTTAATAAACACGCGGTTAATAAGGACAGCCGCTTTTAAAATACACTTTAGTCCGGTCCGGATATATCACTATAATTATGGCCCATGTAATAATCCTTCGGTTAATAAATACAAAAATCCGGTAAATAAAAACAGTTTGTTGGCGAAATTGGGTATTTTTTCCGTGCTGGGACGCTCACAAATTTGACAATGTATTGTCAAACACGGAGCGATATCTACTCACCCGACAGACGGTGCAAGCATTTGCTGAAGCTTAGTGAGCTAAGTTCAACGAAAATTGTGATTTAGGGGGGAAACGAGATCACGAGAATTAGATCACGTTTGCATTCTCTCCTACACACGTATAAAGCTCGCAGTTTTGAACATGGCGTCCAAGGGCACAAAGAGAAAAAGAACAGAAATGACGGTGCAAGACAAGGTTCAACTTCTTGATCGCTTCCATAGTCTGAGAGCAAAGAGTGTTCGGGAAGCTGCAACTTTTTTGGACGTCTCGCATTCGTTTCTGTACCAATCGATAAAAAATGAAATTAAAATTCGGGCTTCGGTTGCAGAAGGGTCCACGCCAAAGCAACGAATAAGACAAAGAAGTGGGAAAGACAAAGAGACTGAAGATGGTTTGCGAAAGTTTGTTGTCCACTTGCAATCACGCAACGCACCCGTCAGGGACCTCCCTGATATGGCCCTTCGTGGTCGGCTGGGCGTTAAGCAAACAAACAAACAAACCCGTCAGCGGTCCCATCTTGTGTCAAAAAGCCATTGCCACAGAGCTGGGACATTCTGTTTTTTTCTGTTTGATTTTTTTTTTAATTCTGTTAATAAAAACTTCGGTTAATAAATACAAATTTGCCCAGTCCCGATGTGTTTTTATTAAGCGGAGTCTACTGTAGTACTAGTGCCTGTCACTTGCATAGCTTCCGCAGTGAGTCATCGCCGTCGTCTGTCGTCGTCGTCGTCGTCGTCGTCATCATCATCATCGTCATCATCATCATCATCATCATCATCATCATCATCATCATCATCATCATCATCATCATCATCATCTCATAAACTAATAGAGCACAACTGCCAGGAAAACCTCACTATAACCCTAGGTTTTACCTACCCAAGATGTTGCTTCCACTAGAAGTGCCGAGGAATCGCACGAGCTCAGTCTCGTTTGCAGAAATGATGCTTTCTCTGTAGCGTGTCTGAGTCTTCTGAAAGCAGGCCGTCACTATATTGTCTGGTGCCAGATTTCTGCCAAAAAATCAACGATTTGTTTTTACTGTCCAATACAATACAAAATATGCAATTTTGGAATCAGAATTCAGGAACGTTGAAAAAACACTTCTGCAGTACATATCATAAACAAATGAAATAATCACATTACAAGGAAGATTGGGAAGCATTAAAATGTCCGTGCTTTACGGATTTGGGGGGATCGGGGAAAGAGAGAGAGAGAGAGAGAGAGAGAGAGACAGAGAGAGAGAGAGAGAGAGAGAGAGAGAGAGAGAGAGAGAGAGAAGGGGGGAGGGAGAGAGAGAGAAGGGGGGAGGGAGAGAGAGAGAAGGGGGGAGGGAGAGAGAGAGAGAAGGGGGAGGAAGAGAGAGAGGGTGAAAGAGTTGCTATGGAGAGAGAGAGAGACAGACAAAGACAGACAGACAGACAGACACAGGCAGCCACAGGCAGACGGACAGATAGACAAGGCATGCCGTCGAAGAGGTGGTGGCTGCAGTGTGATGCAAGTAATTTAATCACACAGCCTACCTGATAAGGTCAACAAAAAGGTCAGACGTTTGTAGATTCCCTGTGTCCACGATCTTATTGTTTTTGTCTTCAGCCCCTCCACCAGCTCCTGGTATGAAATCCAACAATGTATAAATTTAACACACATGTATCACGAGAATTCAACTTAATCATTTCCCTTTTGTTGCACAGCAGTCACGTGTCCACTTTCTTATTGTTCTCTTCTTCGACCCCTCCGCTAGCTCCTGGTATGAAATCCAACAATGTATACATTTAACACACATGTACCACAAGAATTGAACTTAATTATCTCCCTTTTGTTGCACAAATCCAAAAACAGATAGAATGCCAACGTTCCAAAATTCAGAATCAAAAAACAAAAATGGTAGGTAATTGGAACGTTTATTATCGACAATATGTAACGTTTTGTTTTGTCTATAATTGAAACGTTTATTATCGACAATATGTAACGTTTTGTTTTGTCTATAATTGGAACGTTTATTATCGACAATATGTAACGTTTTGTTTTGTCTATAATTGGAACGTTTATTATCGACAATATGTAACGTTTTGTTTTATCTATAATTGGAACGTTTATTATCGAAAATATGTAACGTTTTGTTTTGTCTATAATTGGAACGTTTATTATCGACAATATGTAACGTTTTGTTTTGTCTATAATTGGAACGTTTATTATCGACAATATGTAACGTTTTGTTTTGTCTATAATTGGAACGTTTATTATCGACAATATGTAACGTTTTGTTTTGTCTATAATTGGAACGTTTATTATCGACAATATGTAACGTTTTGTTTTGTCTATAATTGGAACGTTTATTATCGACAATATGTAACGTTTTGTTTTGTCTATAATTGGAACGTTTATTATCGACAATATGTAACGTTTTGTTTTGTCTATAATTGGAACGTTTATTATCGACAATATGTAACGTCTTGTTTTATCTATAATTGGAACGTTTATTATCGACAATATGTAACGTTTTGTTTTGTCTATAATTGGAACGTTTATTATCGACAATATGTAACGTTTTGTTTTGTCTATAATTGGAACGTTTATTATCGACAATATGTAACGTTTTGTTTTGTCTATAATTGGAACGTTTATTATCGACAATATGTAACGTTTTGTTTTGTCTATAACAAACGTTCCAATTACCTACCATTCTTGGTTTTTTTAATTCTTTTGTTGCACAGCAGTCACGTGTCAACTATTTTATTGTTCTCTTCTTCGACCCCTCCGCTAGCTCCTGGTATGAAATCCAACAATGTATACATTTAACACACCATATCATGTATCACGATTATTCAACTGAATTATCTCCCTTTAGTTGCACGGCAGACACGTGACAAAAGAAATGGGATTTTGACAAGTAAGGGCCGGACCTAGTGTACGGGGTGGGGGCATCCATCACGACGCAGGGGAACAGGGGCTGGCCAGGTGGGGGTCTGAGAGATCTTGTCCCCCTAGATATTGTTGAAATTGACATTTTGAAAGGGGTATATTGGATTTCTCTTGAGAAAAAAAGATACATATTCGCCGGGTTAGGGGGCCGGTTGGGGACTTCCGGAACCCAAGACCCCCCCTCCCCCCTCCCCACCCCCCCCCACTGGATCCAGTCGTGTAAGTCGTCTTCGCAGTCCCATTCAGTTCAT
>NC_090261.1:33184887-33270744 GCF_037325665.1 Littorina saxatilis
ATTCATCATTTTTTCACAAAAATAATCAAAACTGATTTTGTGTTCTCGGTTAAGCGTGGACGGAAATACAACAGTACGACGCCGTTAAAGCTATGAAAAATAATACATGGAGAAAGAAAGAAAGAAAGAAAGAAAGAATGAAAGAATGAAAGAAAGAAAGAAAGAAACAGAAACAGATATAAATAAAAAAGAAATAAAGAGATCAGTTGTCAGACTGATACTGACACGTCCTCGCCTTTACCTGCCATCCGAATTCTTTTCCAAGAAACATCGTTCTTCGATATTTCTGTCATGCTTTCTGTCAACCTCCGTCATGGCTTAGTGCGCGTGTCGTCTCCCTTCTTATTTCTTGCGTAGGGAATCTTCTTTGTCCTCCAAACTGCAGAGCTGAAAGTCTGCGGTTTCGCCTTGACCGGAGTGCTCAGAGTAAGTAGTTTTTCCTCAGTTATTGCAATGCTGCGGTTTCTCCTTACCTGCAGTGCTGGAAGTCTACACTGACTAGCTTGGCTGGCTTATTCTGCGCAGAAAGAAAGGGTTTGCGTCTTTGATCTGTCAGTTGTGCCACCTTTTTCGTCCTATTTGGTTAACTTGACCTTGGGCGTATTCAATTCGAAGCACACCAGTCAGTGCCTTTATTATCATTGTCACAAAGATGTGAGTAGCATATTTGTGAGGTGAAACCACGTCGTGTTTTTAACCTCCCTAAATGTTGTACAGGCGAGGGTAGCTGACCGGACTGGCGTTATTCACGTGTTTCGGGTGTTGCACGTAAAACTGGCTTAGCTTGATGTGAGTTGTGTTTGAGACATGTAGCTGGTCTGGGGTAAATAACGTCACAGCGTGTGAGATTTCCAACCGGGAAGGTTGTTCAGCGTGTGTCAGACTTGTTCTGGGAACAAGTACTCTTTCAAGAGACGGGTCTCTTAAGGTAAATCATTTACTATGTTGTATATTATTGTCGTTGGAATACATAGCTGGAGCGTAAAGGTTAGTGTGTATAAAGTGCGCCCAATCTTAGTGTGAAGCGTTGAGAGAATTATTGATGTAATTGTTTCACGGGTTTTTATGGGGAATTTCTTGAACATAATTGCTTCGCATTTATGTTATGTGTAAGACGGTCATGCTTTGTATGGGGAGTGTTATTCATAGATTAAGTATTAGTTTGGATATTGAATGTGGACGGAATGTGAACGTGGAATGAACGAGAATGTATGAGTGGTACATGAACGTTTGGAAGAAGAGATGGTTTTAGAGAATGTTGTATTAAGACTTGGTTAAATTCTTTAGGAGTTTCCATGAGGGTTTTCCATGGCGTATAAGGGAGGGACCTTACACGAGAGAAGCGCTAGACGACGGTGGAAGCAAGGGACCACCTCTGCGCAGATGACTAGACGAGTGGAGTCTTCATCGAGACCGGTCGTAGCTGACGACGGTTGTTTCCGCTACGGGCGGAAGGGTTTTTCGGGGAGAAACCTGGAAGGTGTGTGTGGGCATCTTCCATGAGATGTGTGTTGGCATCTTCAGTGAAAGGTGCGTGTTGGCATCTTCAGTGAGAGGTGTGTGTGGCATCTTCAGCGAAAGGTGTGTGTTAGCATCTCTGTGTGTTGGCATCTGAATTCATTATTCTACGAGGATTCAGCGAGACAAGTAAGTGAACTGGCGACATGCAGTGAGCCGTGAGACGAACTCGTGAGTGTCTGTTGGTACCTTCTTGTGTGCGCTAATCTATATTTGAGAAAGAATTGTTATAATATGTATTTACATGCCTTGAGTGAAAGCTGGAAGATTGTGCGAACTGTGTGTTGAAAAGTTGTTCGTATTGATGTATTTAAAGTGAAGAAGTATGTTGTTTTTGGTTGAGGAAATAATGAGCCTGCATCCTCCCAAATTCTGTTTTTGAAGTGTTTGGTGTGAAAGGGTAGAGACAGTGCAAAAGGGCAGAACACGCATAATAAATTCACATGCAAACCACTTCGTGACAGTGGTGACCCCGATTTAGCCCTAAATAGGTTTTTGTTTCTAAGGATAGATTTTTGTTGTAGTTGCTTCCCTTCCCTTTCATTGGAGAAATTGGGAAATTGAGAAAGAAGTGCCTTAGTGTAGCTAATTATACATACCTTGATACTTTGCGTGTTGTAGTGAGTTTGTTTATGTGTATGTTATTGGACACCCCCTCTCCAGCTCTAGGGGTCTACGTAGTTGTATAGTTCGTACGTAGAGAGGGCCTTAGTTTCTGTTTGCTTCCTGTTCTGTGTATTTATCATCTATCTTTCTATCTAAATTCTAGCTCCCTTTCCTATAAGTTTTTTTTAAAAACTATTTTTCTTAGATTCTATCTTGGATTGATTGTTGTGTGTGATTGTTGTCGTTGAGGGGCAGGCTTATTTTAAATAAAATAGTGTAGGGTGTGCCATTTTTTTTTGTAAATTCTGAAATTTTGTATTTTTTTTTGGTTGGTCTCTGATATTTTTTTTAGTTGTGTACTCTGGCTTGAAAAGTGTTTTGTTTATTATTGTTATTGTTGTTCCTATTTGTAGTTGGATTAGTAATAGGGTGAATATCTCCCCTATACTAGTGTTTGATATTTAGTTGTTGGTTTGGGGAAGTTTTGTGGGTTTTTTGTTTTATTTTTTTTGTGTGGTTAGTAATATTTTGCAAACATTTGTACTTAGACACATTTTTTTGGGTAATTTTTTTGTTGTTGTTGTCGTTGAGAAGATTTAAATTTTGTTTCGGTTTTGCTCTGGCGATTGATTTTCCTTAAAGGATCTGACGCTGGTTAGTGGTGTGTGGAATTGAATTTTTCATTTAAAGTGTGTTATTTGGGTTTGAGAAACTTTGACGTTTCTAGTTAATTGTTTGTTATTTTTTGTTGTTGTTGATGTTCTAAGTTGTTAGTTTAAGTTTGACATTGATTGACAAGTGTTTGAAGCTGCTATTGATTGTTTAATCTGATATTTTCCAAATTTAATTTTTTTGTGTGTGACTCTATTAAGTTTATTGTTTATTTTTGAGACTGGTTGTGTAAATAGTTAAGTAGTAAACAATTTGAGGATTGTTTTTAAAAAAGGCACAAGATTTCTTTTAGTTTAGTATTTTATGATACTCTTTTGTGTGTGTTTAGTATTGCGAGAAACTGGTGTATGATACAACTTTTTGATACTTAAAACAATTTTGTGAACTTGTTACTTGAACCATTGTATTACTTTGAGATTACTTTGATATTGTGACGTTGTAAAGATGGCTGAGACTAGTGATACTGGTGGTAACACATATGCTGATTATATGGCTTTGGGAGAGAAGCATGGGTTAAAGGCAGAAGCTTTGTTTAAGTTTGCCCAGGATCAGGTTGATAGAGAAGAGAGAAGTCAGGAAAGGGAAGCAAAGAAAGTAGCAGCTGAGGTTGAAGCAAAGAAAGCTGAAGCTGAGGTTGAGATAAAAAGATTGGAAGTTGAGGCTGAGGCAAAGAAAGCACAATCTCAAGCTGAGGCTGAGACAAAAAGATTAGAAACTCAAGCTGAGGCTGAGACAAGAAGGTTAGAAATGGAATTAGATGCAAAAAGGCTAGAAGCAGATATTGAGGCAAGGAAAATGGATTTGGAGTTTAAGAAAGCAGAAGCACAGCAAGGTGAAAATGCAGGTGGGAAATCAGGTTACAGCAGGCCCCAGTACCCAAAACTCCCCATGTTCAAGGAAGATAAGGATGACATTGACAGTTTCTTGTTCAGATTTGAAACGCATGCAAAGGCGAACAAATGGAATGATTCAGAGTGGGCTACATACTTATCAGCTTATCTGGAGGGTGGAGCTTTGTCATTGTTTCATTCATTGTTTTCAACGGGTACTTTGTCGTATGAAGACTTGAAGAAAGAGTTGCTGAAGAAGTTTCAGTGCACTCGAGATGGATTTCGTAAGAAATTTCGCAATACGAAGCCAGAGGCGAATGAAAGTTTTGGCACATACGTAACAAAGATGAAGCATTTGTTCAACCGTTGGTTGAATTTGTCTGATATAGAAACCTCATATGAAGCATTGTTTGATTTTGTGTTGTGTGAGCAGATTCTTAACAGTGTATGCACTGATTTGTGGGTCTTTTTGAAAGAACGTGATTGTAACAATTCAAAAGACATGATTGCTAGCGCAGAAACTTACAAATCAGCCCATCCGAATAAATGTTTGGCCAAAAAGGAACAAGTAAATCCTTTGGGGACTGGAAACGTAGCTTTCAAACAGAATCGTGGATCAAGACAGTTGTACAATCGTAATCAGGGTGATAGTGGCAGAAGACAAGATGGTATGGGCAGAAATACCAGGTTTCAAGGCAGAGGTGAGGATCGTAAGCGGGGTAGAAGAGGATGGCAGCAAGGAGGTACTAGAGGTACAGGTGCTAAACAGCGGAATCAGGACACATGTTACAGATGTGGAGAATTGGGCCATTACGTTAGAGGTTGTGCAAAGGTTGCAAATTCAGCAAAGTCGGTAGCTGATTGTCAGGACGCTGGAGTGGTGGTAAGCTCGGCAGCATTCGGGTCGTTGCCATTAGCGGAAGGTCTCGTTAATGGGAAGCAAGTGTCAGTACTGAGAGACACAGGAGCTAATGTAGCTGGGGTAAGGAAGTCGTTGGTCTTACCAAGCCAGTACATAAAGGGAGAGGTTCAAAAAGTGAAGGGTTTCAGTGGACGGAGTGATTTGTATCCATTGGCGGAAGTGGTTGTCGATACCCCATATTTTCAGGGAAGGTTGAAATGTTGTGTGCTCACAGACCCAGTCGCTGACCTAGTGATAGGTAATCTTCGGGGTGTGGTACCCAGAGTAGATTTGTTCCTTGGGAATACGCAGGGTGTTGGATTGTGTGCTGATGTAAGTCACAAGAAAATCACTGAAGAGGTGGTACTTGAGAAGGTCGTGTGTGGTACGAGTAGGGCAAAAGCCAAAAAGAAACTGGAGGATTCCCCGGTGCCATTGAAAAAGGTGGTTACTCCTGATTTGTCGGTTAACGAGGAGGATCTGGAAAGTTTGCTGAGAGAGGATGAGACATTGAAAGAGGTGTTGAGTGTGTCACGAGGGGATGAGAAGTATGCAGTTTGTGCAGAGGAAGTTGTTGATGTTGAGGTAGTAAGCAGTGGATATCGCGAAAGCATTCCACTGAGGTCTGACTGTGGCAGTCATGATGTTTTCCCAAGTAAAGGTGGAGAGGCAAATGTTGCAGTGTTACCTCTGACTGAGGAGAGGAAAACGTTGCCGTTACCTACATTGCCTAAGGGGAAGGAAGAGACAATCGGAGACATTGTTTTTGATCCTGGTTTGACAGATAGTCAAAAGGATGATATGGAACAGGTGTTTGGAAAGATGGTTGACATTTTCAAAACATGTGATGCGGTGGTGTCTTTAACGGCAAGAATTAGGATTCGAGGTTCATCCAATAGCATGAGACAGGAATACGGTGACAGACATGTTGTCCAGGTCATTCGTAGATCAGAGCATACCACAGGTTTATGGGATGTGTGGAAAAAGAAGGCTGTTTGTTTTGATCAAAAGAAAACTCAAGAATTTTCTTTTTTCCCCGGGAAGGGGGATGTCACAAAGATGTGAGTAGCATATTTGTGAGGTGAAACCACGTCGTGTTTTTAACCTCCCTAAATGTTGTACAGGCGAGGGTAGCTGACCGGACTGGCGTTATTCACGTGTTTCGGGTGTTGCACGTAAAACTGGCTTAGCTTGATGTGAGTTGTGTTTGAGACATGTAGCTGGTCTGGGGTAAATAACGTCACAGCGTGTGAGATTTCCAACCGGGAAGGTTGTTCAGCGTGTGTCAGACTTGTTCTGGGAACAAGTACTCTTTCAAGAGACGGGTCTCTTAAGGTAAATCATTTACTATGTTGTATATTATTGTCGTTGGAATACATAGCTGGAGCGTAAAGGTTAGTGTGTATAAAGTGCGCCCAATCTTAGTGTGAAGCGTTGAGAGAATTATTGATGTAATTGTTTCACGGGTTTTTATGGGGAATTTCTTGAACATAATTGCTTCGCATTTATGTTATGTGTAAGACGGTCATGCTTTGTATGGGGAGTGTTATTCATAGATTAAGTATTAGTTTGGATATTGAATGTGGACGGAATGTGAACGTGGAATGAACGAGAATGTATGAGTGGTACATGAACGTTTGGAAGAAGAGATGGTTTTAGAGAATGTTGTATTAAGACTTGGTTAAATTCTTTAGGAGTTTCCATGAGGGTTTTCCATGGCGTATAAGGGAGGGACCTTACACGAGAGAAGCGCTAGACGACGGTGGAAGCAAGGGACCACCTCTGCGCAGATGACTAGACGAGTGGAGTCTTCATCGAGACCGGTCGTAGCTGACGACGGTTGTTTCCGCTACGGGCGGAAGGGTTTTTCGGGGAGAAACCTGGAAGGTGTGTGTGGGCATCTTCCATGAGATGTGTGTTGGCATCTTCAGTGAAAGGTGCGTGTTGGCATCTTCAGTGAGAGGTGTGTGTGGCATCTTCAGCGAAAGGTGTGTGTTAGCATCTCTGTGTGTTGGCATCTGAATTCATTATTCTACGAGGATTCAGCGAGACAAGTAAGTGAACTGGCGACATGCAGTGAGCCGTGAGACGAACTCGTGAGTGTCTGTTGGTACCTTCTTGTGTGCGCTAATCTATATTTGAGAAAGAATTGTTATAATATGTATTTACATGCCTTGAGTGAAAGCTGGAAGATTGTGCGAACTGTGTGTTGAAAAGTTGTTCGTATTGATGTATTTAAAGTGAAGAAGTATGTTGTTTTGGGTTGAGGAAATAATGAGCCTGCATCCTCCCAAATTCTGTTTTTGAAGTGTTTGGTGTGAAAGGGTAGAGACAGTGCAAAAGGGCAGAACACGCATAATAAATTCACATGCAAACCACTTCGTGACAATCATAACATAATTATAACAAAAGCGGCTTATTCAACTTCGTTAGCCTTTTGCCTGCTATGTTGTTTGAATAGTGTTTACAACAAATCATTGTTCTTGTTTTGTTGTTGACTTCGCGCTTGTCGATCTCAACTAATTACATTTAGTCAGTCTCACACACACACACACACACACACACACACACACACACACACACACACACACACACACACACACACACACACACACACACACACACACTCACACACACACAATGTGATGTCAATTATGAAAAGCAGTATGAAAATACTCCTTCTCGTATATACGTTCTTGTTCATCTTTTGTATGAAAACTAGCAGACGTTTACGGTCTAAAGATTAGCACTGTACCGACGACACGGATGATAACGCACATTTAGTGCGTCCCGTGGCCCGCTCTTCAAGGTTCAATGCTGTTACGGATGGTTTTTCGTGTAAGTGTCTGTGTGTATTTATGCTCCTATCAGAAAAATGCGTGTGCTACTCTGTTTACAAACTCCCGTCTCACACACACACAACACTCAAACAAGGCACAAAGACTGAACACAATTAATGCCCTTTGCCCTCGTACCTATATTGCAACATCAACACAAAAATACAAATATGTTATCTCTCATGCAGTCTACAAATCACTTGCATTCATGTATAAGAAGAATAGCTTGGGAGACTAACTGTCTCACGATTGACGAAGTCCTCGTCTCACACAATTCTTCTGACGATTATGTTTCCTGTTTAACACAGTTTCACTTTACGCACATTTCACATGTCACGTAATTCTCAGTTGACGACGTTCTCGTCTCACACAATCCTCCTGACGATTATGTTTCTTCAGTGGTAATTCACACATACAATGACTACTCACTATTCAGCGGGTACATACTCTGGATCCAAATCACCCACGACAGAATACAGCTCGTGGTGAATATGGGGTGGGGTTCCACCGGTTTCCAGAACTCCTGCGCTGATACAACCTTGCGCCCACAATCCACGGATCCGTGGCGCCAAGGAGGGAATGCCCGTCTCTTCTTTCTCTCCCGCCGCCGAGTGGTGCATTCGTCACTCCGACCGGGGTGCTGCGTAAAAAGTTTATGCTACCATAAGTCTCAATAAGTCTCAATTCTTAGATAAACTTTTTCACAAAATAATACTGCCATTCTTTCTCAATACTATTCAATTATCCGTCAACTAACTTATGCTGTTATATTATTTACATCAGCTCATTTACAAGTAACTTCATTACAAAAGAACATACAACACTCCTTTTCAAAATGGCTGACAACAGCTCACGCTTCTTCAACCCATTCCACAACATGACTCCCACAGTCATTTCACAGGTCAATATTACTGAGCAAAATACAATTCAATAAATACCTGTATATTCACAGCATAGAATCACACATGATTCTTCCACAACACGAGTCGTACAGCATTCGACCTCAATGTTTGGTGAGCAACATTACAACCCAAACGTGGAGACATTCAGAGACACGTCTGTTCTCTTCAACTGTCTGTAATGTTCTACCCTTCACAATCCAAAATGGCTTCCTCCTGTTAGCAATCTCCTCTCTCATTGGTCAATAGTAGCCAATGACAATACAGTACACAAAAATCAGCTCACTATTTCAACAGGTGACACTAGGATCACGCAGTCAGCTCATGCTAACTAAAGGTATGGCAAGCTAAACTGTACACATTTGTTCAATACTTTTAATACTGAATTATGTACAAATCCATTTGTCACAAATGCATAGCAACCCGACCCCCTTCAAGAATGTGTGGTTTGTTTAACTTCTAGTGTGTTCAGTACAAAGAGTTTAGAAATACCCCAGTCACACATAGACGCCGCTTCCACTACGTTGTAAAATTGTCCGAGAGCGTGGCCAATCGTGGGCCAAACGTGGGAGGATCTCCATGAGCGTGGTTTGATTGGGGTGGGGTCGGGAAGCTGCACGCTCTCCCCACGCTTGCACAAAACCCGGGACGTGGCCTACAGAAAGCGTGGCAAAGTCTCATTAAGAACGTAGCAGGAACGCCATTATCTTACAAGCAGCGTGGTAGCATCGTGGTGAGATCTCTGTGGTCGTGATAAAACCACCATCAGGTCCGTTCATCTTCGAAGGTGGGGTATAATCGCCGTCAAAATCCAGCACATGTCAAATAACAAAAACTACATCAAGACTGTACTGCGCCACGACACGGCTACGCTTGTATTGTGCAGTTCACACTTAGTGTAGGGAGAGCGTGCAGCTTCCCGATCTAGCAGATCCCACCCCGGCCGACCAAACCACGCTCATGGAGATCCTCCCACGTTTGGCCCACGATTGGTCACGCTCTGGATTTTGACGGCGATATGCCCTGATTTGATAACTTTTTCAGACCGGCGTGATCGGCATGGTCGTGGTAAGGACATAACGCTGTGTGACGAGGCCCTTAGATAATTGTTGATGTACATTTTCTGGCAGGGTAACAGAATGGTCCAAGCAAAGTTATAATATATATGTCACAGTGGAAAGTGGAATCTGGCAATAATCCAGAGGAAAGTAGAATTCCAGTTTCCTCGAGGGGAAACTGGAATTCTACTTTCCCCTAGGGGAATCTCAGATTCCTCTGGATTCCACTTTCCACTGTGACATATACACTGAATATGCGACATTCAGATTAGAATGGCCCAATTCAAGAAACACACACACACACACACACACACACACACCCACACTCACGCACACACACATACATACACACACATGCACACGCACAAACACGCGCGCGCGTGCACACACACATACAGAGAGAGAGAGAGAGAGAGAGAGAGAGAGAGAGAGAGAGAGAGAGAGAGAGAGAGAGAGAGAGAGACAGACAGACAGACAGACAGACAGACAGACAGACAGAGAATGAGAGAGAGAGAGAGAGAGACAGACAGACAGACAGACACAGACAGACAGAGAGAGAGAGAGAGAGAGAGACAGACAGACAGACAGACAGATAGACAGACAGACAGACAGAAACATCAACTTACCGTCTTCTCTCCGGAGGTGCGAGTGAAACCAGTTCGATGTAAGGGCAGATATATAGCTGCTCAAAACTTTGTAGGCTGGAGAACTTGTTTGTGTTTGTGTGGCGACCCGTGTTCCTGACAATCGACACACGCTACCCGTTGGGTTCCTTTATATTCCTTCTTGTGTGTTGATGAAAAGCTGCTGCGGCAAGCATAAAAACGCAACAGGGAGCATAAAGAAACATAAACAAGTCACGTAAGGCGAAAATACAACATTAATATTTTATACACCACGACCCTCGTCTCGATTCCCCCTCTATGTTAAAACATTTAGTCAAAACTTGACTAAATGTAAAAATACGAATAGGACTTATGGCTGGAGTCTACCCCTCGTCGAGGTGATTGGATACTTTTATAAAAGATTCAGACTTGTTCACAAAAACAACGATGAAGAAACTACTTAGAATCTTATGCGGATATGTACATAACTCAACAATCAAATGATCACACCTGAAGAAGACTAAGAGAGAAACAAAGCAGAACACAAAACACGTTATTTTTCTAGTACAGATCGAGAAAAAAAACACAACTTTGTACCCACTTTGTACCCACTCTGTACCCACTCTGTACCCACTTTGTACCCACTTTGTACCCACTCTGTACCCACTTTGTACCCACTTTGTACCCACTTTGTACTCACTTTGTACCCACTCTGTACCCACTCTGTACCCACTTTGTACACACTTTGTACCCACTTTGTACCCACTTTGTACCCACTTTTGTACCCACCTTTGTACCCACTTTGTACCCACTTTTGAAACTAAATTTCAAGCATGCATGCAGCACACACAAAAACACATGAAATTAAACGTGTTAGCAATTTCTCAAACCTTTGCTTTATCCAAGGTTGTTGAGGTATATCCCTTCAACCAGAGTTAAAACATGATTACCCCCTTAATCCGCCCTGATATGGCCCTTCGTGGTCGGCTGGGCGTTAAGCAAACAAACAAACAAAAAACAAAAAAAACCTTAATGCGCTAAGTTTTGAACTGTTCGTGCGATGCTTCTATACCCTCCTCCTCCCCCGCCCATTTTGACAGAAAACATGATTTTAGTCTATCTCTGAGAAAACGTAAATAAAAAGTGAGATGCATATAAAAAAAAAACATAATGTGTATACATGTGCGTTCAACAATTAAGGAGAGAAATGAACAGAAAAGGTGGCGTCATGCCTTTATTTATAAGATAATCTACGAGACTTTAAGATGTGGTACGAGACTTTTGCACAAGAATCACCAGCGAATAAGTCAGTAAAATTGCAAAAAACAAACAAACACGATTTTCGAGTTCAAATACATGATTTCAATCATTTCTTAATAAATGCTGTCTATGTTTGTTTTTTCTTTATGACACATGACCTATTTTCATTCGTTCTCATGGGTAGACTCCAGCCTTTAAGCACCCTAGGTTTATATGTAGGTTTAACCCAAAGGGTTCGGAAATTGCGCGCAGAGATACAGAGTTGTAGGCAAAGTAAGTTGTTCGGTTCTTATGTTTTAGTTTATTTCTAAAAAAAAAAAAAATTAAAATTTAAAAAAAACTTGCCATCTGTGTGAACAGATTAGACCATGTAGAGTCCAACAATCTCAAAATGTTTATACAGAGTGGTACATTTTCACCTGCTGGAAAGTGTCTTGAGAGACTTATACCAGGTTGTCCGAACGCTGTCAAACACACCTTACCTCTGCAAAAATACACATTCATGCTACTTCAAAAAAAATAACATTAAAGATAAGAAGTCCAGAGTTTTACACACAAAAATGTAGGCCAATACCACCAGGAACGCGTCATCGCTTGATAAAACATGTATTCAAGAAGATACGGAAAGAAAGAATGTCGACGTAGTAGAAAAGAAGACCATTCATGTTCACTCATGTGTTCAACTTACTCGCCTTGAAAGCTATACCTACTACTTGACACTTCGTTTTTCAGCCCGCTGTAAAGCGATAGTAGAGTGCAGGGTCCAAGGGCTTCTTCTTCTTCTTCTTCTTCCATATTGTGACCACGGTCATTTAGGCTGACCATTATGTCACATTGTGGAGGGTTGCAGATTCCAAAGAGTGAAAAAAAAAAAAAAAAAAAAAAAAAGCCTAGCTAGAATCTACTGGGGGCTGGGGAGTTCCTGCACAATGCAGGAACTCGACTCCTGCGCAATGCAGGAGTCTGGGGCCTGGGGGTGTGAGAGGAGGAGGGATGAAGGGGTCTCGTTCCAGTCCCTGATTGTTCTTGGGAGGAAGCTGTTCTTTCTGTAGTTTGTTCTCGCTGGGATCCGCTTGAATTGCTGTCTCTCTGTGGGGACTCCTCTTCTAGCCCTTGAGGCGAGTAGGTGTAGCTCCTCGCACCTCACATGTGCGGATCCCGATGTGATCTTCTTCAGCATGGAGAGCCTGGCCTCTTTCCTGCGTTCTTCTAGCGAGGGCCACTCTAGTTCGTTGAGCATGTCGTCCACGCTGGCCGTTTGTTTGTGTCTGTTGAGAACAAAACGGGCTGCCCTACGCTGCACTTTTTCAATCTGACTGACCTCTTTGATCTTGTGCGGGTCCCAGACTGTGCAAGCGTACTCGACTATTGGTCGGACAAGTGATTTGTAGGCTAGTTCTTTTGTCTTTGGAGATCCGATTTTCAGATTTCTCCTCAGCATGCCTAGTGCACTGTTGGCTTTGGCACACGCGTTGTTGATGTGTTTGTCCCAACCTGCATCTTTCTGAATGGTGACGCCCAGGTATTTGATGGCGTCCACCGACTCCAGCTGGTGGTCATGGAGCACGTAGTCGTGGGGCTTGGTTGTTCTGCTTCGAGTCATTGGGAGGGTGTTGCATTTGTCAGGATGGAATGACATTTCCCACTCTTCTTCCCATGCTTCTAAGCTCCGCAGATCGTCCTGGAGACTCTCGTGGTCTTGTTGAGAAGTCACTGGCCTGTTCAGCATGGTGTCGTCTGCAAACAGGCGCGAGCTTGAAGTGACTCTGTCCGGTAGGTCGTTGATGTAGGCTAGGAAGAGGCATGGGCCCAGCACAGATCCTTGGGGTACTCCTGACTTGACGTCAGTATAGTCAGACTCTGCCCCTTCCACGACGACTGACTGGCGGCGCCCACTGAGGAAGCTCCCGATCCAGTCGTTGACCTTTCCTCGGACACCATAGTGGTGGAGTTTATGGCACAGTAAACTGTGGTTGACTTTGTCAAATGCCTTGGCAAAATCCATGACAACTATATTAGTCTGGAGGCTTTTTTCTAAGTTGGTTGTGAGTTCCTCAAAGAGTTCAAGCAGTTGGGTTTCACATGAACGACCTTTTCTGAACCCATGTTGTTCTTCGCACAGTATCTTGTTGGACTCGAGATGACTCATGATGCTGCTGACCACAGTCTCACCCCACCCGGCCTTTTCCATGTTGTCGTCTGCTAGAGATCATAAATATTCATTTAAATGATGAGGCTTGCGCCCAATGAGTGTCTGTCCACTATAAAGATCATTGGGTCGAGGTCTTTGTGAAAGTTTTGTTTTGTTAACAATTATTCGTTCCATTAACTAGCTATTCTTGTTTTTTGATTCACCATTTCTGGGTCTCTTTATTTAAATAAAACGTGACATTTCTTGTATGCAAGATATCTTCATAGTTGATAAAGACTGTACCTGTCACCTTCCGTCCAAATAAGTCACTGTTTGATAGTGTAGCAGTTTTCCTATTATGAAGATTGTATATTTGTTGACCCGGCGGAAAACCGTGAGAGTTGTAGATAAGAAACAAACAACGTCTTTTGTTTAGCTCTGCAGATCTATTGTCTCGTGCGTGCAATTGTTATTTACTCACTTTTATGTCTAGTTTTTACCTCGCGTTGTGTTCGTTCTCCTAGTGCATGTGTTCTGCGCGAACTTAGAATCCGGTTTCATTCTAGAATGGACCAGGTCCAGGTTGGAATTCTAACCCTGCGCAAGTACAGGGGTGCCATTCTAGAATGAAACCCTTGTTGCTGGTCCATTCTAGAATCGGCCGTGCGCAAGGTTGGAATTTGGGTCCAAGTTGGAATAGTCATTTCAGTTAGACTATCACACAACCAAAGCCACAAATGTGGATTTTCTGTTTGTTTTTGTTTTTTGTGTGTTTGGTTGGGTTTTTTTTCTGTTTTTTTTACACTTTACTCAAAGACATCGTGAATTGGGATTGTGATGTTCTGAAAGTGATTACGCCGTTTTGAGAGACACTCAGCACTGATCGCTACGAACGGAAATTTCCGGACTGACAGTGTTTTGCCGATCTCGCTTGTAACTTTTAATCTTATTCATATACATGAAGTTGGTCTTCTGAATTGTGAAGATATAATGTCAACTTTTTTTTAAACCTGTGACAACAGCTCTATAACTCACTCTGTCCTTCTGTTAGTCTGTCTGTCGGTTAGTCGGTCTGACCGTCTGTCTGTCAAAAAAATTGTCAAAAAACCGGACATTTCCGAGAGGGAGACAGCGCTGACATTGCAAGCGGCCGCAACCGGCTCTCATCACAAAAACAACTGCCCTGCAAACAATACCGCCCTGGTAGTCCCCCTTGCTATGGTCTGCCTTTGTTTATTGCGTACTCAGGAGTGTCAACTTTCTTGACATGACATGACATTCGCAAGATCGCCAAAGGATTTTTTCAGGGGTAGACAAATCAGCCCCATTTTATCAAAGGGAAGGTGCAGGTGGAGATAATTCAAGGGAAGACAACTCTGTCTTACCTACAAACATTACGGCCCCCTTTATTCAAGGGTTTCATTCTAGAATGGCACCCCTGTACTTGCGCAGGGTTAGAATTCCAACCTGGACCCGGTCCATTCTAGAATGAAACCGGATTCTAAGTTCGCGCAGAACACATGCACCTCTAATCTGTCTATCGCATAATGTATCCTCTCTCACCTAAAATTACCGGGTTAGCTTATCTTCCTAAAAAGGCTATGATTGCGAGAAGAAATGACGACCTACGTGACAATGAAAACCATTCAGACGAATAATAGAGCCAATTTCATGGGATCACTTTTAGTTTATTAGACTTATTTATTATTTAGATAAGTGTACAAATGGAACAATACAACAAGCACAATTTACGCAATATTATAAATTCACATACAAAGTCGGTACAAAATCCCGGGTCGCCTTTATACGGCAAACATAAAAAAATGCGCAAGTTATCATAAGAAAAACAATGAAGCCACCTAATCTCCCTTCCCCAGCTAATCCTATTATAAGGCGAGACTCCGCATATCGAGCTAGCTACATTTTTTATCCACTACAGGATCTTTTGTCACCTGACTGACTAACTATGAAATTCTCTCAAACCTATTTACTTTATTGGACCTCTTGATGGAAAAAACCCGGTTCTTCCCTATAGGGATAACTTTAAGGATGGTCTAATACCTAAGAATTTGCTATATCAACTTCGATGAGAACCGGACGGACGAATCCCCCTATTCTTCACCAAAGTGTTTTGTCCCTTAACCTAAATCAATTTCCCCCTTTTAAAAGTACCATACGCAAAACAGACGGGACACCAAAAGGAGCTTATCTGAGTTTACGCAGGTCACCTAATGTTTAATTTCCCCACCTATCTAGCTAGTTTAGGACCGTTCAATCAAACGTCACCTGACGTTCTAACAGTCCGGTTGTTTATTTTCTAACTATCTACGAAAGTTTCGCCTATCTACATTTGAACCTCTACTGGCCTTCGATGTAAACAAACCAGTAGCATGCGATGTAATCCTTTGTACCTACGTACAGTGTATCTGGCTATTTCTACTCTGTCTTGCTTTATGTAATGTGGTAAGATTCTCTAAGTTCTTTTACTCTGCGTTTTTCCCTATGCTATCCCGTTGAAAGAATGCGAAGTCTCTTCTTCTTGTCCCTATTCTAAATCTTGGTCTCTTCTCTCTCCCTATTCTAATCCCTAACCTAGCGCCCTCTGTCTATGTCCTTATTCTAACCCATTCTATTCTGTTCTAAAGCCTGTCCGAATGCGTGTAGGAACTTCATTTTACACTGTCTTTTATACCTATCTGCATGGCAACGTATGCAAACACACAGAACCAGAGGCAGATTGGCTGACCGAAAAAGAACATTAACCGCACTACTTTCAAAACATTACGCGGACAATATGGTCCGTCCTTTTTATATTTAGTCAAGTTTTGACTAAATGTTTTAACATAGAGGGGGAATCGAGACGAGGGTCGTGGTGTATGTGTGTGTGTGTGTCTGTGCGTGTGTGTGTGTGGAGCGATTCCGACCAAACTACTGGACCGATCTTTATGACATTTTACATGAGAGTTCCTGGGAGTGATATCCCCGGGTTTTTTCTTCTTTTTTTTTTACAAATACCTTTGATGACGTCATATCCGGCTTTTTGTAAAAGTTGAGGCGGCACTGTCACACCCTCATTTTTCAATCAAATTGATTGAAATTTTGGCCAAGCAATCTTCGACGAAGGCCGGACTTCCGTATTGCATTTCAGTTTGGTGGCGTAAAAATTAATTAATGACTTTGGTCATTAAAAATCTGAAACTTGTAAAAATAATTTTTTTTTTTATAAAACGATCCAAAAATAATTACGTTCATCTTATTCTTCATCATTACATTTAGTCAAGTTTTGACTAAATATTTTAACATAGAGGGGGAATCGAGACGAGGACCGTGGTGTATGTGTGTGTGTGTGTGTGTGTGTGTGTGTGTGTGTGTGTGTGTGTGTGTGCGTGTGTCTGTGCGTGTGTGTGTGTAGACCGATTCAGAGTAAACTACTAGACCGATCTTTATGAATTTTTACATGAGAGTTCCTGGGTATGATATCCCCAGACGTTTTTTTTCATTTTTTCGATAAATGTCTTTTATGACGTCATATCCGGCTTTTTGTAAAAGTTGAGGCGGCACTGTCACACATTCATGTTTCAATCAAATTGATTGACATTTTGGCCAAGCAATCTTCGACGAAGGCCGGACTTCAGTATTGCATTTCAGCATGGAGGTTTAAAAATTAATTAATGACTTTGGTCATTAAAAATCTGAAAATTGTAATTAAAATTATGTTTTTATGAAACGATCCAAAATTACGTTTATCGTATTCTTCTTCATGTTCTGATTCCAAAAACATATAAATATGTTATATTTGGATTAAAAGCAAGCTCTGAAAATTAAAAATATAAAAATTATGATTAAAATTAAATTTCATCTTATTCTTTGTAATCAATCAATCGATCAATATAAAAAAAAAGTAACCGAATATAAGAAAGCACACTATTACAATATCTCCTTTTCATCGAGTATTTTCTTTATGTGATGTAATCCAATTGTATTGTATTGTATTGTATTGTATTGTACTTTATTGTATTGTATTGTATTGCATTGCATTGCATTGCATTGTATTGTATTGCCTTGCCTTGCCTTGCCTTGCCTTGCCTTGCCTTGCCTTGCCTTGCCTTGTCTTGTCTTGTCTTGTCTTGCACCGCATTGCATTGTATTGCATTGTATTAGATTGGATTGAATTGTACCGTATCGTATCGTATCGTATCGTATCGTATCGTATCGTATCGTATCGTATCGTATCGTATATGAATGCATTGTATTGCATTGCATATATAAGACATAAGGCATAAGGCATAAGATTTTATTACAACCACGTGCATGTTGCTTGGCTTGAGTACATTCCATATATAATGCATTCCAACACAACAACCGAACAGAGTGCTCACCGAACTGCGTACACACACTCACTTACACCCACACGCACGCACTGACGCACGCACGCATTTACCCCCCCCCACACACACACACACACACACACACACTTTACATTGTACCGCGTTCACATCGTGTCCTCCTCACTTAAAGTACTCTTTAAAGTGCCACTGTTGGTAAAGAAACATAAAACTCCAAATAAAATCTAGATATTTCCATGATAAGAATTGGGATCGAATCCTAATGACACTGAAAAAACAGCAATATAGCAATATCAAATACAGCTCAAGCGTCAACTGTCAAGTTTCCATTATTCCCTTTCTCTGCTTCCTTATGGGGCGAAACGTTAAGATACACCTCAGACATTTTCCTCTCAGCAGCAACAGTTTCATCATCTCCGAAACCCAGAGATGCCTTGCAGTATTGCCACGTCAGAACAGTGCAAAGAACGTGGCTTACGACGTTGGCGGTGCTTCTCATTCGATCTCTGTTGAATAGATAATAATTACATGTCAAAGTGGTCCATTCTCAAGGTAGATGTGTTGCAAAAATCGATCTCTGTTGAAAATAAATATCATAGTTAAAATTTGTATCCAATGTAGGTGTGGGAGATTTGATCTCTGATGAAGATAAGTAATTATCACGGGTCAAAGTAGGTCAATCTGAAGGGAGGTACGTGTTAAAGAATCGATGTCTGTTGAAGATAAACATCACAGGCAAAACTAGATTAATTCCAAGGTCTCTGTTGAATATAAATATCACTATAGTAGGTCAAAGTAAGTTAATTCCAAGGTAGGTGAAGGGGTCCTATGTCTGTTGAAGATTAATAGCACTTGTCATCATTTTCACGAGTTTTCATTCACAAGCACCTGGGAAATAAATCTCATGTTCCCCATGCAATAAATCCCCGGTTACCATAGTTGCAGGAAGCAGGTTATACATGTGGATAATCAAAATCAAACCCAATAGAAACGCTTGGGAATTCTTCGGCTCTTTTCATTGGCGTTTCCCCAGACCTTAAGAGACGACACGACACTGCTTTGCAAAGTTCCAAAAACGAACTGGCAAACTGGCAAAAGTAAACAAAAAACAAAACTACTTCATGAAAGGTCATAAATTCATCACTAACAAATGAAACCTACCGATATGTTTTGTCTTCTTACAAAGTCATGGAGTGCGTGTATCTGTGTTTCGATACACAGACGTTCGGAGAAACACGAACGTCAAATTCAAGTCAAACCAATTGACCCCTGACACACACATTTTGACCCGTGCACAAGACGTTGTATCGATAAACGAAGCGCAAATAAGAAACAATAATAAAAGCAAAGAAAATAGCAACAAGATATGCAACCATCTAACAAAGCCGAGCAAGCAAAATGACAGGTTTAATGAAAAACAAAGAGGCACTGAGTCGGAAACAAGATCGCGATTCTTTCCTTCGCTGCACGACGCAAATCTTCTGTGACCTTTGACCCAACGTAGCTTCCACATTCGATCACTCAGCTTAATATTTACAACTGAAAGCCGAGGGGGTGGAATACCGAGATGAACCTACAGAACTGTGCATCCTCAAACCTGACATATTCATCCCAACATTTTATGAACTCAAAAACACAGAAAGTTGCTTTCACACGCCAGCTTTGATTGCCAGTGGTTATCAAAACGGAACTCGTGTGGTTATCAAAACGGAACTCGTGTTTCAAAGCATGGCTCCCTGTGTTGATTGTGCACTTATTTTCTCACTACCAAAATGATGACAAAAACGATGTTTGTGGTCTGTCAACAACCCATCAAACATCTTATAATATAGGTAAAAGAAGGTAAATTGCAAGGTACGCTCTCAACTGACTTGTTCCACGTTTGAACATACTTTTGTAACCAGGTGTGAACACTGTGTGGAATACCAGATAATTCTACTTGCAAAAGTGTCACACAGTACAGCGTAAACACTATTTTGTGTTCGCCTTGTGTGCTGCATTTGCTAGTAGAGTTATATAGTATGTCGCACAGTGTTCACAAGTGGTTACAAAAACTGTCTTGAAAAGTGGAACACTTTAATTTACAGTGTATGTGTGCGAGATTCGATCTCTGTATAATATAACTGTTTTCACGACAGGAACTGTACCTTTACACGACATCTTAGGTAAGAGGAAAAAAAGGTGAGACTCACGAGAACCACTCCAGAGCGATGATGATGCCGATGTTGGCTGGAGCGATATCCATGGAGTCGAGAATCATCAGGATTGTGACGATACTGGCGCTTGGAACGGCAGGAATTGCTACAGACCCCACTGATGCAAGGAGACTGCGAAAAAAAGAATCGTGTTTGCATGACCGTTATGCCATGATAAACCAATCTCTAAGCACCTCATGGCGATGAAAGTCGCTTGTTCATTCCAATGCTTGTTATTCTCTCAGGTGCCAGGAGATCGGTTCCGCCGGTCATAGACCATTTATCCTGGACCACCAACTAGCTCTCTCTCCGCTCTTTCTCTCTATTACGAGGTAGCGCCTCTCGCATTTAGGAACCTACGCTTACATGGCCTTTCAGAAATCAGGGGGATGTCATATCCGGTGTCGATTGTAAACATGGACGAAGTTGCCGAGGTAAGTTCTGAAAATGCTAAAATAAACGCAGCAAAAGTGCATATGGAACATGTTTTTCGATGAGTTTTGTTAAGTTTAGTTTGGAGTTTTGGAAAATCCAGTTCATTGTCACCTCCCATTGTCACAAATAACTGGAGCGTGCTTTCTATTCACTGTCTTCGAATCGCTGGCCTTTCAAACCGGACGTCACGCGCCCCTGAAAGTCGAGAGTCGTAACCTCGAAGGGTCACGTGACGAGTTGGCGGTCCAGGCTATTTGGTCTCTGCGCCGGTCAAGGACTACTAAAGGGAAGGTCCCTTTAGTTGTCCTTGGCGCCGGTGTAACTCTCACCTACTCTACTGCACATGCTATATGCATTTAGAGCGCTTACTTCCTTGTGTTTCTCATACCTTAAAATAGCGCTTTGCCTCATTTGTTTGCTAGTTTTGCATGACAATGTTCTGATTTACACGTTCAACACTCAACGGCAGGAATCGTTACAGACCCCACTGAAGTGAGAATGCTGCACACAAAAATATACGTTTGCACGACAGTGTTCTGATTTACAGTATATATAGAAAACATAACGACAGGAATCGCTGCATAACCCACTGAGGCAAGAAGGCTGAGAAAGAAGATGCATGTATGTTTGCATGATAGTGTTCTGATTTACATGTAGAAAACACAACGGCATGACTTGCTGCAAATCCTACTAAGGCAAGAATGCCGCCAAAACAATATGCTTGCATGACAGTGTTCTAATTTACATGTAAATGAAATGAAATGGTTCCTGCTTGCAAATCAAACTCTTGTCAGCTACAGAGGACAAAACTGATTTTGCTTCAGACAATTGGAAAAACTCAAGAAACCTTACGCGATGAGAATAATGTTCCCAGTATTCGCAGAGCCTTGCAACTGTGCAATGTACACAGACGTGCAGCAATAAACATGGCGCTGCCATCACGGTTTAAGGCCGTTGCCAAGGGAACGACGAATCGGGACACACGGTGGTCGACCTTGTGACGAGTTTCCACACAGGTCAGCACTTCCGGCATTGCCACCGCTCTGGTTGGAAAAAATAATTACAATGATGATGATGTCGACAATGAAACTAATTAAAATCATCATCATCATCATCATCATCGTCATCATCATCATCATCATCATTATAACGAAGATGATCATGCCAATAACTATAACTACAACATTAGTGTCTTCTTCTTATCGATCGGAGCATGTTCATAGGTGATCTTTTATTTCTTCTTGTTGTGATCGCTTGTGTACAACTGGTGTTTTTGTAAACTCTTATTTTGCTTATTTCCGTCTGTAAAGATAGTAATTTTAATTGATTTTGCTTACTTTAATGATAGTTGCTCGGTGTGTGTGTGTGTATGTGTGTGTGTGTGTGTGTGTGTGTGTGTGTGTGTGTGTGTGTGTGTGTGTGTATGTGTGTGTATGTGTGTGTATGTGTGTATGTGTGTGTGTGTGAGTACAAGTGTCAGATGTCTTTTGTCATATGTCAAGCCTTCGTAAAGGTCGAACGTAAAATAATAACCTCGCAAAACTCTTTTTTGTTAAGGATCACCACTGCAAGCTTAGGCCCAAAAAAAAATAGGTGTGGTTACGGTAACATAGCCAAAAAAAATAGGATAGGTAGGTAGGCAATCACTTTTTTTTTTTTAACTTTTTTTCTAATGTGTACAAATTAAACCTACCGTACTTTCCGGGTGACAAGGCGCTTTGTTATCTAAGACGCACCCCCTTCTTTTAAAAAAAAAATTGTAATCCAGTCACCCATTGGACGCAGGGGGCCAATAGGGGCACCAAAATGACCCAGTTTTTGCCATGAGAGGTGGTTCCCCTGTCATATCTGAGAGAGGAAACACTTCCTGCATCGGGGTCAGTGACCGGTCAGTGACCAAAGGCATTGTGATAGCTGGGTGGCCTTGTTAAAAGACACGACCTTCTTCCCAGGGGTCAATGACCCAGTTTTTGCCATGAGAGGTGGTTCCCCTGTCATATCTGAGAGAGGAAACACTTCCTGCATCGGGGTCAGTGACCGGTCAGTGACCGAGTTTAACAGAGTGGAAATCTGTGTGTGCGGCCAGATCAAAGGCAGGGCAGTACCTAGTAGCTGAAACATGCATTATCACAAGTTGTTTGACTGGTACTCAAGCGGTCTCTTTGATTTTTTTCGTATTTCATACACGGATTAGGCGCTTCGTTATACAAGACGCAGGGGTCGAACTCGAGGAAAAAAGTCGCGCCTTATGACCCGGAAAGTACGGTACTTGACAGGGAAATAAGTGTGCGACACGGGCGCTTTCGCTTTCATTGCGTTTTTTGCACTCGGTTTTTTGTTTGTTTGTTTGTTTTTTTGTTGTTGACAAATGTAATAAAAAGTTATAGGATCGGCCCCTAAAAATAGGGTAGGTCGGGTTACCGTAACCACACCTATTTTTTTTTAGGCCTTATAGCTTGTTTTGATTCTGACTATATTTATCATGTGTAAGTATGCCAATCAATTGTTGAATAGAACCCAAACAACTTACGAGTTGGATGAAGCTAAAGTAGTGATGATGGCGCGTGACGCCTGGACAAGAAAAACGAAGGGATTTTTGCGCTGGAAGACGAGATAGATGAGAGAGGTGAAGATGGCGCCGACGAAGACATCGCCGATAACCTGAGCGAGGACGAGATAGCCCAGTCCCTTGAAGACGGTGACCAGGTCCGTGCTGCTTCCGATGGCTTTGGCGATCAGACTGGCCACCCCTAGAGGCATAAACCTGTAACATAATTATACACTTATACATGCACGCGCACGCAAGCATGCACAGCGGCACATCCGCATCCATGGCGCGCACGTACGCACGCACGCTTGTACCTACGGCGCACACTCACGCACGCACACACGCACACACACACACACACACACACACACACACACACACACACACACACACACACACACACACACACACATGGTTTTGTAGTCATTTGGGGTCGGCTGTGTATCAAAATTCCATCTTGCTCAAAACACAGGCATTTGCAATTGGGGTCTCTTTTGTTTTACGTGTTAGAATGTTTGTTAAAACTTCAATGAACGTAAATGCCATTCTAAAGTGTGAAAACTCAATGTAAGAAAGAATGGAAACATGGTTCTTTTTTAATAGCAACAATTACAGTTAATTCATTGCGAAAATGTTGATTTTGAGTACCTGCTTGCACTATTTTGAATCACTCGGAGAGAAAAAAACCAAGTCGCGTAAAGTGATTTAAAAACATTCAGTCAATCTGTCGGCATCAAAGTAAAAGATGAACACCAAAAAACAGTCATCGCGGAGACTATATTAATTGAGATAGTCTCGACTAACCACACCCGAAGACCGACACGGGTCACGCTAGTCTCCACGAAGCGTGCGAGCGCAGTACGTACTACTTAACCTATTTACTGCAATTCTGAGCACATTCTTTCAGTAAACATGACATAGCTATACAAAATGTAATATGTTAGTGAAAAATCGATTTTAATGACAACTTAGAAAGCAAACTAATTAACGTATTTTCAAGCTGCCGAGCTAAAATTCAATCCCGGCATAGTCCGGACTTCTTCGAAGATTGCTTGAACAAAATGATTGAAAAATGAGGGCGTGACAGTGCTGTCTCAACTTGCACAAAAAGCCGGATATGACGTCAACAAGACATTTATCGAATAAATGAAAAAGTGTTAGGGGGATATCATACGCAGGAACTCTCATGTGAAGTTTCATGAAGATTGGTCCAGAACGGTTTTCTCTGAATCGCTCTACACACACACACACACACACACACATACACGCAAACACGCACATACACATACACATACACATCAGTACACACACACACACAAACACACACACACACACACACAAACACACACACACACACACACACACACACACACACACACACACACACACATCACACTCGTACGGATTTGAAAGAAGTTTCGGAGTTTTGCCAACCGTCCATGCCAAAGGAATATATTATTATTATTATTATTATGAACATTTGTGCGCCTAATCTAAATATAGCCCTAGGCGCTTACAAAATATAAAATACATAGTGAACATTATACGAAACACAAATCGACAAGGACTCATACACTCGCAGACAGGCGCACAGCGAGAACGCGACGCACTCACTCATACCAACTACAGGCACATGCATTCTAGACGGAAAAACAGTCGTAAATAAATAAATAAAGTATTGGATACATAAAGTTTGTTGAGAGAAGAAGAATAGAGCTGGAAAGGGAAGAAGAAATATATCCTTAATTAAGCATGGACTTTGGGTATCCACCCTTGCTGGAGGGCGGTAGACCCAGAAGCTTCATGAATCATATACAGGATGTTATACTGACCATATCACCCGCCGTAGGAGACACATGATAACCTCGGCAGCAGCCCCAAAGAAGTTGAGAAAGGGGCGGGCTATCTCTCCCTGCTGTGCTGCCGCCATTCCTAGGGCTGCGCTCACTATCACCAGACCTGCATAGTGACATACAGATAACATTTTATACTCGTAACGCCTGGCGCTCACCTATGTAACTTCAGCAGGACAGACGACGCACTGCAGATCATCCCAGTCCGCTACACGTGGCGTGAAAGTAAAACAGGCCAAGTACTCGTCATAATCCCTATCGCAGCATCAATAATTATGCAGTGCGTCGTCTGTGTCGCTGAAACTGCGCAGGTATATTCTGCCCTTAATAAGCACATCAATGTTAAGCTCGATTTATACAATTCTTCAGACAGACATCAAATTTGCTGAAATAATTTATTATTATTTTATTTATTTACGAGGATTTATATCACGCACGTATCTCACCACACAAGGCGACTCAAGGCGCATGTTACCTATTAATGCCGTGTGAGATGGAATTTTTTACACAATATATCACGCATTCACATAACCGTGTTTCCCATCCTTTAAGCCTGTCATTGATTGGGCGAAGTCCATTTCGCGAAGTGTACTTCACGAAGCTGCAGGGCTGCACGAAGCTGTAGCACTGAATCAGTTTTAGTTAAAAGATTTTGCTAAAATATTCCGAAGGTGACTTCGGGTTCAATTAAGGACAACCTTTTGGAGAAAAAAAAGGAATCTACTGTAGACTTAAAAACAGTTCCCCAACAAAGAAACTTCTGGATATGCTTTGGAGACAATCAATGCAATGAATGTTCCGCACACGCCAGGAAAATGATATCACCAACCGATGGTACCCTAGGTCGTACCTACCTAAGATGTTACTCCCACCAGAAGTACCGAGGTAGGGCACGTGCTCAGTCTCGTTGGCAGAAATGATGTTTTCTCTGTAGCGTGTCTGAGTCTTCTGGAAGCAGGCCGTCACTATATTATCTGGTGCCAGATTTCTACGGAAAACAAGAGAAACACAATCTCATATGACCCACCTTTGTCATTGGTTGTAGGAATCAGGAACAAATTATCTGCTGCTCTGGCTCCGTAGAAGTTCAAGAAAAAACAATCATTTTGAACATTTTGACTCCTTCTCGAATCCACTTGAAATTTGACCAGGACCAACCAGACTTGGGTCATGTCTGGGAGTCATCAAGTAATGGGAGTTTCTGAAGTTTCAAAGCTCAAGCTTCAAAATATTCCAGCATATTCCAGAAAATTCTTCATTTGTTTTCACCCGAATAGAATCCCGACGTGACCTTGCAATTTGAATGGGGTCAATCCGACCAAGGCCATGTCTGAAGGTCATGAAACCCTAGAAGACAGTATGTACATTTTTACAGCTCTAACTTTAATAACATCAGTGAAAACATCAATGTTTTTCGTCTACGGACGAAAAGAGATCGAGTGAAATAGAGAGAGAGAGAGAGAGAGAGAGAGAGAGAGAGAGAGAGAGAGAGAGAGAGAGAGAGAGAGAGAGAGAGAGAGAAAGAGAGAGAGAGAGAGAGAGAGAGAGAGAAAGAGAGAAAGAGAGAGTTGGACAGACAGACAGACAGACAGACAGACAACCCGAGAGACAGACAGACAGGCAGACAGAGAGACAGACAGGCAGACAGACAGACAGACAGAGACAGAGAAGGAGGCAGACAGACAGGCCGATATATTTTGTAAGCGATGGGTGTAACAGTGTCACCTTATTTATGTAATTTAACGTATCACACAGCCTACCTGATGAGGTCAGCAAAGAGATCAGCTGTCTGGAGATTCCCTGTGTCCACTACCTTACTGTCCCTGTCTCCAGCTTCTTCACTAACGCCTGTATACAAATAACAAAATACAATTCTATTGGCATATATCATAACATCCGGGCCCTGGAGTACGAGTAGTTAAGCATTCTTACACGCATATATACATTTCTCAAAACTACAATATACTGACCCCCCTCCCCCCTAAAAAAAAACCCAAAACAAAACAAAACAAACAAACAAAAATAACAACATCAAAAAAACAATAAAAATACGATTTCTATCCGCTTACAACATACAATCCTGGACCTGGTGTGGGTAAGCATTCTTACACGCATACACTCCTCACAAATACAATACACCGACTACCAAAATAAAGCCCATGCGGATCAGAAGATTAGTGTTATTTAGAATAAATAAAGCGAACGACGAAGAAGAAGAAGAAGAAGAAGAAGAAGAAGAAGAAATAAAGTTTAAATTTGTATGAGTGCGCTCAGATCGCTCTCTCGTGCAGTCGGTCCCTTATGCGGGATGGGTTACACCTTGGAGTAACTTGTTCGGCGGATGGGTCGGAATGCACGTGAGAGGGATCCTGTATCGTGTGGCAGTTGTGTGTGTATGGTCTAGTGAGTAAAATATTCCTACGCCTAGATATGTGATTGTTAGCTTTTGTATTCAGTGTAGTCAGTCAGCTTTTGTACACCGGCGCAGCAGCAGCAAAGTTTTTGCCAGCAAAGCTGACTTGGAAATTTTTACTCAGTTCATTTTACTTCATTTTTTTATACGCAGCAGTGCAAAATGACTGACAGAGACAGTTCCAAATTCAAGTTTGACAAGTGGGTCAAACAGCTCCCTTCTACGGTGGCAGAAATTTTGGTGGAGGCCGGTTTTGACACGCACATCGCACTGGTAAATGCCACGAGGGCCAGTGTGACTGAACTCAAACTAAAGCCGGGCCACCATGTTGCTACTTTGGCTCTGATACGTGAACTTCAGGGCGACGATTAACCAAGAATATGTACACTTGGCAGACATGTACAAGGAAAAACACTCACAAAATGACAGAAAGGCGTATCTTGCCTATACTATAACTTATAGGTGACTGGTGTGCTATTCATTTCAAACAGCAGAAAAAAAATTCTTGATCGCGTAACAAGAAACATTCTTCCATACATCAGTGGAACCATGTTAAGACCAGAAGACCCCAGACTCAAGATTGTACTGTCCCAATAAGAACAAGGAAAGCTGCCTCGCAGAGAATCAGGCGCTTTGGTTCAGACTTCTGGTATGTGATGATGATAATTAGTTTTAACGTCCTCTTTGAACCATTTGGCCTATCTTGGGACAGGTAGAGTTAATATGCTTTGTGTGGGGACAAGACACTGGAAAAACATGCAAACAGAGAACACATATGATCGTGTTATATATCTGGAAGTCTGTTGTTGCGATATTTCAAAATGGGGATGGAAGTAATGATTGTGTACGCGGAATATGGTTGGACTGGAGCGGTTTTGTAGGCTTGTTTGCTTTTTATGTATGTAGAATATGTTTATATTTGTGGCTAAATAAGTTAAAAAAAATATAAAATAAAAAAAAATCATAAAAACAGAATCTTAATTTAGCCAAAGGAAAATATTGAAATAACTTGCTAAAATAATATATCAGAATGGGGAACTTAAGTTCAGGTAGGAGGGCAGTATTGTGCTTAAGCCTTGTTTGATCAATTGAGTAGAGCTATGCTTTGTGTTTTAGGCGCTTTAGTTGTTGTTCTGGTATGTGTCCAAGTGGAGGACTGGACCGGGTTTTATCCCATGTCAAACCGGCACGGTTGGCCTAGTGGTAAGGCGTCCGCCCCGTGATCGGGAGGTCGTGGGTTCGAACCCCGGCCGGGTCATACCTAAGACTTTAAAAAATTGGCAATCTAGTGGCTGCTCCGCCTGGCGTCTGGCATTATGGGGTTAGTGCTAGGACTGGTTGGTCCGGTGTCAGAATAATGTGACTGGGTGAGACACGAAGCCTGTGCTGCGACTTCTGTCTTGTGTGTGGCGCACGTTATATGTCAAAGCAGCACCGCCCTGATATGGCCCTTCGTGGTCGGCTGGGCGTTAAGCAAGCAAACAAACAAACAAACAAACAAACAAAAAGCCTTCCCCGATCTGAGAGGGTGAATTTTATTGTTTTCACGGGAAGGAGTGTGCCTTTAACTTCTCTATCATCCACTACTACCTGGCCTGACGATGGCAGCGAGAAGAGTGCCGGCGACAGCCCCGACGACGTTGGTGGTGACGATATAGGTCAAGGCCACAATGCTCACCCGTCCGCTGTCCTTCGGCTTCAGACTGGCCGTACCTGTGTGATAAAGACTTTTTAGTTAGTTGGTAGCAAGTCAGTTAGTCAGTTTGTTTGCTTGTTTGTAAGTAAGTAAGTAAGTAAGTAAGTAAGTAAGTAAGTAAGTTAGTTAGTTAGTTAGTTAGTTAGTTAGTTAGTTAGTTAGTTAGTTAGTTCAAGTGAGTGGGAGATTGAGTGAGTGATAGTTCGAGTGAGTCAGTCAGTCAGTCCGTCGGTGAGACGCTTGACGCTTTGACACTTTATTGTCAGTAGCTAATAAAAGCCTTATAGACAAGGTAAAACAACAATTTCTGCATCATTCATAAAAGGGGTAAAAGGACGAATGAACAAAACATTAATAACAACAAAAACATAGCAAACTAGTTTATGAGTACGAACAAACAAACACACCGACACGAAAGCCATAGGTAAACAAAAATATCTAAGACTAAGGGTAAAAAGCAAGGTATAGTATGTACACACAAAGGAAAATACTGATCCAACAGTTAACACACACTCATAAAACCAATCAATCTGCAGACCACAAATATTTAAAACCAATAAACCACTAGTCGGCGTTACCCTCGCGTGACTAGTAGGGGAACATGTCTAAATACATATCTATACAAAAACAACAATGGCTGCAGACGAACAAACACACACACACACACACCCACACACACACACACTCACACATATACGCTTATATAGACTACACCCGCACACGTGTAAATCCACGCGTATACATGTACACGCAACCCGATTTAAATGAGAAGACCATCCAGTCCAACATTTGCGTACGTAAAAATTACATTATACATCATTTCAGCTTGACTCATCTAGTTTCTTTTTGCGCATGTTTAGTGCCTTAGAAATAAATTGTGCAGTTGCTTCGAGTACACTTTCTTCATCCAGGGCTGTCGGTGAGGAAAACAGAGTGAGGGAGTGAATGAGTGAGTGAGTGAGTGAGTGAGTGAATGAGTGAGTGAATGAGTGAGTGAGTGAGTGAGTGAGTGAGTGAGTTAGTCAGTCAGTGAAAAAACTGAGTGAGTGAGTGAGTGAGTGAGTGAGTAGTGAGTGAGTGAGTGAGTGAGTGAGTAAGTGAGTGAGTGAGTGAGAGAGTGCGTAAGCTAGTTAGTTAGTTAGTTAGTTAGTTAGTTAGATTTTTAACTGAAGTCAACCATGACACTGTGACATATCAATCAATATGAGGCTTATATCGCGCGTATTCCGTGGGTACAGTTCTAAGCGCAGAGATTTTTTTTTTTTTTTTTTTTTAATGCAATTTATATTGCGCACATATTCAAGGCGCAGGGATTTATTTATGCCGTGTGAGATGGAATTTTTTTTACACAATACATCACGCATTCACATCGGCCAGCAGATCGCAGCCATTTCGGCGCATATCCTACTTTTCACGGCCTGTGTGTAAACTGTGAAATATCCTTGGAAGGATGATAACGTCGATAACTGAAGTAAACCAAGACACTATCACCGGCCTATGCACCGGCACGGTTGGCTTAGTGGTAAGGCCTCCGCCCCGTGATCGGGAGGTCGTGGGTTCGAACCCCGGCCGGGTCATACCTAAGACTTTAAAAAATTGGCAATCTAGTGGCTGCTCCGCCTGGCGTCTGGCATTATGGGGTTAGTGCTAGGACTGGTTGGTCCGGTGTCAGAATAATGTGACTGGGTGAGACATGAAGCCTGTGCTGCGACTTCTGTCTTGTGTGTGGCGCACGTTATATGTCAAAGCAGCACCGCCCTGATATGGCCCTTCGTAGTCGGCTGGGCGTTAAGCAAACAAACAAACAAACCGGCCTATGCCTTTGTCTTTACTGTGGTATAGCTGTTACCTGTACTAACACTCGTGAAAATAAACTCACCAGTAATAATGCTGCTGACAATGAGAGGTAGGACAGCAGCTTTCAGCATCCGCATGTACAGCTCTCCCGGTAACCCTGTAATAGACAGTTACGCATGTTAAAATGCACACACACGCACGCAATCTCTCACGCACTCACACACAAACGCGCACAAACACACACGAACACGCACGCACACACACACACACACACACACCGGCACCCACACACACACCCCACACACACACACACACACCCACACACACGGATGTGCGCTTGCCCTCATGTATTCACGCGCACACACAAACAACCTAGCTATAATAGGTAAGCAAGTAGAGAGAAATGGCAGGCAGAACTTTGTCATCTAGGTCGGTCGTGATAGTGGTGATTAAGTTGATATATAAATTATATATAATATGCACACCGTCTGAAATCGGGATTTGTTCTTTCCCTTAGTAAATGTTGATACTATACGCGTGAGCGGGCAAATAGTTTTTCAATGTGTATGTTTTATAACCTTGTTGACTTTCGCGGGGTAACAATCACGACCAGGAAAGGACCGTGGGGTTTGTCAAGGGGTACTGGCTCTGCAGACCTCACGCATTACTAACACTAACAGTAATCTCGACTGTAAAAGAAGAAGAAGAAGTATCAGTCTGACTCACCGACCCATATTAGGGGAGTAGATGACGCCTTGGCAGCGTACAGGGAAAACCCGATGACAAAGCCCACAGCCGCTCCGACAATGGTGAGCACGAGCAAGGCGCCTTCCCACGCAAAGAACCGTTGGCAGCAGGTGGCGCGGACCTTGCGTGAAATGTCGTCTGCTTCTTTCGCTGCTTCAGCGCTAACACAATAATTGTAAGAGAATGGTCAAGCAGGTACTTTCTGCGGAAATCCTTAAGATTAAAAAATAAATTAAAAAAATGTTGTGCTTGTAATTATTCATTATCCTTTTCAACATACTAGCCAGAATTGATCTTACTGTTTAAAATACAGTCTTTCCCGTGTAAGGCGATTAGAGTCACGATCTCAAATTAATCTGTCCAATCGTTTTACAAGGACGTTAATTTTGGCATGTGCTAAATTGGATGGATGGTCTTCTCCCGTGTAAAAGCCTAGCTTGATCTGAGATGGTGACCCAAGAGTTCACGCACAGACATGACGTACTAAGAATCAACATTGGATGTGGAGAGCTTTTGTGTTACGATCGATGACACTTCTGCCGAGTAGGCCTACTTACGAAAATATCCGGTTGTCCTGCTGTAAGGTGAATGATCTTGCAGGCATTCTGTGATTCCTGCACTTTTCTATGTGTCAGCAAAAACATAACAAGTCGCGTAAGGCGAAATTACTACATTTAGTCAAGCTGTGGAACTCACAGAATGAAATTGAACGTAGTCCGCCGCTAGTGCAAAAGGCAGTGAAAGTGACGAGCCTGTTTGGCGCGGTAGCGGTTGCGCTGTGCTTCATAGCACGCTTTACTGTACCTCTCTTCGTTTTAACTTTCTGAGCGTGTTTTTAATCCAAACATATCATATCTATATGTTTTTGGAATCAGGAACCGACAAGGAATAAGATGAAAGTGTTTTTAAATTGATTTGGAAAATTTTATTTTGATCATAATTTTTAATTTTTTTAATTTTCAGAGCTTGTTTTTAATCCAAATATAACATATTTATATGTTTTTGGAATCAGAAAATGATGAAAAATAAGATGAACGTAAATTATAAAAAAAATATTTTTTTTTACAATTTTCATTTTTAATGACCAAAGTCATTAATTAATTTTTAAGCCACCAAGCTGAAATGCAATACCGACGTCCGGCCTTCGTCAAAGATTGCTTGGCCAAAATGTCAATCAATTGGATTGAAAAATGAGGGTGTGACAGTGCCGCCTCAACTTTTACAAAAAGCCGGATATGACGTCATCAAAGACATTTATCGAAAAAAATTTAAAAAAATGTCCGGGGACATCATTCCCAGGAACTCTCATGTCAAATTTCATAAAGATCGGTCCAGTAGTTTACTCTGAATCGCTCTACACACACACACGCACACACACACACACACATACACACATACACCATGACCCTCGTCTCGATTCCCCCTCTATGTTAAATGTAAAAACAACGCCAGCTAACTTCGTCTTTTTTGGAGTCGGCGTTTTGACTATCTAGAGTACCTTTTCCCTTGGGCTAAACAATGCGACGTAAACTAAATCGTGTTTGGAATATATAATATATAATGTAATATATAATATATATATATAATATTCCGAAGGGTTAAGTGTTGTATCTTTATGCAAACCTTTGGCATAAACAAATGTGTTAAAGTACTTACGCATAAGTGAAGAGACATTAGAATGATACTTTTGCCTGTTCACGGCGCGAAAAAGTATCCATTTTGTTCGAACTTTGAAATTACGTCACCAGCGACGAATACGTCACTACAAGATACGTATACCTTTGACGTAATAACTTTGGAATTCGCACGTGTACATTTGTTTTGATTACAATCAAAACGAAAGTAGATCTAAGCTTGAATGTAAATTTTATCTTTGAAATATTTGCTTTGTGATTCGTAACTGAAATAACCAAGCATGAGAAATTGCAGTTGTGATTCATAAGGATAGACCAAACACTCAAAGATTATTAACATTTAAATACATGTACTAACTAATAAATATCATTACTGACTAAACACCTATCACTGTATAACAAAACTTTCGTCGTAAAGATGTAAAAAGCTACATTCCTCTTAAAATCTACAACTGCAACAGGAGAAATAAACACTCATAACATAATTTTTTGTTTTAAATTGAAGAAATAAAGAATGAGGAAAAAAAGAGAATAAATGAAACTGATATGGACCAGTTGTGTATTTTTCTGTGTCTAATTTTTGCTCAATGTCTATTAAAGATAATTCGTTCCAATAAGGCATAACGGTTAACGAAAGAGAGAAGAACAACCAAACACAAACTGAAGCTTCTTCGCCAGAAAACAAGCTAGTTATCAACATAAAACAAAAACAGATCTATATTAGGTAACCTTCCCCTACATACCTAGGGAGACAAACCTCACCCTGCGCCCTCGTTAAATCAATCAGTCAAGTATTGACTGAATGTAAGCAAATACCCTCAAAAGTGTGTACATCAATTTTCAGAAAAATACACTTAGTAGTGTTTGAGAAATTCTCTGCGCACACATACACACACACACACACACACACACACACACACACACACACGCATATATATATACACACACACATACACACACGCACACACACACACACACATATATACACACACACATACACACACATACACACACACACACACACACACACACACACACACATACCTAGGAAGACAAACCTGACCCTCCGCCCTCGTTTAATCTGTCAGTCAAATATTGACTGAACGTAAAAACTCTTCTTGGTGTTTTTTTCAGGGTACACAAGGCTGCATGCCAAATGAAAAATAAAAGACGAGTACAGAAACACACGCACAAACACCCCCCCACACACACACACACACACACACTGGCACACACGTATGCACGCACGCACGCACACAAACACGCATACGCGCGCGTGCAAACACATATACAAATCGAGAGAGAGAGAGAGAGAGAGAGAGAGAGAGAGAGAGAGAGAGCGAGAGAGAGAGCGCGAGAGAGCGAGAGAGAGAGCGCGAGAGAGCGAGAGAGCGAGAGCGAGAGGAAGAGAGAGAGAGAGAGAGAGAGAGAGAGAGAGAGAGAGAGAGAGAGAGAGAGAGAGAGATCAAATCAAATCAAATCAAATCAAATCAAATCAAATCAAATTTTATTTTTCGAGGGTTGTGGCATAAGCAATACAACGAGCTTTTTTTCAACCAGCCCTCGCCCAGAGAGGGGACTAATCTAATCACATATTTACACGGATATTAACGTAGAAAAAAAGGTAGAGAAAAACAACAACATATGAATATTTACACATTACATATTATACACAAATATAAAGCGTCGTATATGTAACGTAGTGAAAACAATGCTGAATACACATGCATGAGTAAATGTGTTATTAAAGCTTTGAGTGTTTTTGTGTGGATATAATGAACACTGATGCTTTGGACAAATGAAAATATAACTAAACGAAGTCTTCCATCACTGTGATTTTTCGTAATTTAACATTAAATACAGTGAAAGGTGTTTTTTGAAAGTATTGAGACTCATTGGGACTCTCACAAATTCCGGGAGAGAATTCCACAGGACGCTACCAGAATAGGCTAAGCTTGATTTGAAGAGATCTATCCTTGGAATTGGGACGTTAAACTTTCGGTTTGGTTTGACTTTAAAGTTTGCAACGAAAGTTCGTGGTGCACGGCCGGAAAGTATTTTGTGAAGGAGCACACCTTCATTTAATTTAAATCTTTCTTTTAGGTTGAGAATCTTAAGTTTCTTATAATCATCAAATACAACACTGGATTGTTTCAGTAAAATTAGTTTCAGCGCTCGCCTATGTAAACTATACAATGGTTTTAAAATATTAGCACTGGCAGAGTCCCAGATGGTTGAACAATAATCTGTGATGGTTTGTATATATGCGTTAAAGTATAATAACCTTGAGTGCTGATCTAGAAAGTGTTTAATTCTATTTAACTGATATATTTTTCTCGACATTGTTTTACATACCGACCGAACATGATGGGCCCAAGACAAATTATTATCGATATTTACTCCCAAAACTTTATGATCTCTTACCTCCTCTATTGCGTCGTTACCAATTAATATGGAATGAGGATTGTTTCGTATGTTTTGTCTCTTTTGTCTTGTTGTTGTATTTGGTCTTTTTAGGGTGAAGACTCATGTGGTTATACTCCGTCCAATGAATGAGATCATCTACACTGTTCTGCAACGATGAATAAACTTTGTCTAATTTTTTATCAGTAGTGTGTAGGGTCGTATCGTCAGCAAAGAGTTCGCAGTCATCATTAATACTAAGAGGAAGATCATTAATATACAGGGAAAAGAGTAGTGGTCCAAGGACAGAACCCCTGGGGAACCCCGTATAACACAGGTCTTTTGCTGGATACGGTTGAATTAACGCAGACAGACTGCTCTCGCCCGGCTAAGAAAGAGGAGAGCAGGCATAAGGTTTGGGGTGACATTCTATATTCAACTAATTTTCTTAATCGTAATTCATGATTAATAACGTCGAAAGCTTTAGCAAAATCGACGAATAGGACACCACAGAGTTGATTATTATTAATGCTACTAAGCCAACTTTCAAGAAGGTTTGTTAATGCTGTGTGGCACGAATGATTTTCTCTAAAACCTGACTGGTTGGAATGTATAAAATCGTATTTCTTCAAATGAGTGGTCAAGTGTGTAAATATGTGTTTTTCAAGTGGTTTTGATAAAACAGGAAGAATTGAGATTGGTCTGTAATTGGCGGGGTCAGAAGAACTACCTGATTTAAATAGCGGGATTACTTTCGCCTCCTTTAATTTGGTGGGAAAGTAGGATTTGTCAAGGCACAAATTATAAACATATGTAAGGGATTCTGCAATGAAAGGGGCAGACAACTTCAGAATTTTCCCATCAAGATTATCCAAACCACGAGTACCTGTTTGTTTTAAGCACAACAGATAATGGAAGACTTCGCTAACAGATAGCAGAGGAATGTCTAAATTATGGGTAATATTTTTTTAATCACAAAACTGTTTCAACTTGTCCAGATTATTCTGTTTCGATCTATCAGTTGTAATTATTTTGTCAACAATAGAAGTAAAATGAATGTTCAGATCATCAGCAGGTATATCAATAACGGAAGATTTTACTGTATCTTTACGAGATAATTGGTTGATCACCTTCCAGATGGCTTTTGAGTTTTGTTTTGAACTGGATGCAGCGAGCTCACGGTAATACTTTCTACGAGCTGCACGTTTCATGGACGTTACTTTGTTTCTCTGTTTTCTGTATTCTTCTTCTTTTCCCTTACGTTTAAGAAAATCGCGGTAATCAATCGCATGTTGAATGTCGCCTGTAAGCCACTTAGGTTTGGGATGTTGCTGCACACGAGAGGTTCGAAATGGTGCATGTTTATCATATACTTTTATAAACAAGTTGTACCATAAATCAAATGCTTCGTCGGGGTCAGTATAATTATAAATCATTGAAAAATGTGTACAACTGAGTTCCGAAAGGTATGAATCTTGATCAAGTTATGAAAATAACCTATAATATTATGTTTTAAATTTATGTTTTCGTTTTGGGATTCTAACCCCTTTTTTCGACCACGTGAGGCACACTGGAAAATGATCACTACAGCTAAAACTTGGAACTGAGGTTTCAATAATGTTAGCTCGAGTTGACACACAGATATGGTCTATAAGCGTAGATGAGGTAGCTGTAACTCTTGTTGGAATCGTTACTAACTGTTGTAAATTATGCAGGGATAACCTTTCCATCTAGCATTTGTTGGGTTTCACTAAATCAAGATTAAAATCCCCCAAAAGTATAATTTCTCTGGATTCAAGACTGACAGCGTCCATCATATCATCAAAATTATCGAACCAGTTAATATGTTCAGGTGGATTCCTGTAGCAGAAACCTATCAATATTGGTGCTGATTTAGGCAATTTTAATTCTAGCCATATTGTTTCAACTGAATGCTGTCCTCTAAGTGATGAAGTCTATGAAATGATAAAGACTCGTGAATATAAACTAGCAAACCAGTTTCTCGTGTTGATGTAGGGTCTCGACGTACGACATTATATCCTTCAATCTTAACTTCCGCATCCGTGATGTTACTGTTGAATCTGAGAGAGAGAGAGAGGGGGGGAGGATCAAGTCCCTTGGCCCGAGGAACACCAGAGCGGAGGTGCTCGAACCAAACGTGGGTGCCACCCAAACGGGAGAAAAAAAAAGGCGGGTTCAGCGCTGAGAGCACGTGTTGAAAATTCTCATCGACCAGATTGTGTCCGGGGTCTCTGAATAAGCCCACCAAATTTGAAGCAGATCCATCGAGAACTTTGGCCGTGCATCGCGCACAGACACACAGACACTAGTCGTATATTAACAGCTATTGTGTTTTCAGCGTAGCAATAGGGCCCGATATTTAGACGAGACAAGTATAATGCCGACGAGTCGAAGACGAGTCGCATTACACTTGTTCGAGTCTAAATATCGGACCCTATTGCTACGCTGAAAACACAATAGCGTTTATATAGCTATTCTGACATTAAATTCTGTGTTAGAATCATGTTTTTGTCAGCGACAAGTACCAGAATGGTCCATGTCGTTGATTGCAGACGACGGTTCCCTTTCTGCATGAAGCCACGGAAATAACCGAACATTGAAAAACCCACGGACATGTATTACGGAGAAAACTCGAGATAACCGGATGCTTAGCATTACGTCAATATGTTAGGAATCATATGACGTCATGACGTATCATGCTTGCCTACGTAGATTGTATGTTCGAAAGTCTGACTTCTGTTGGGAATTCGCGTGGTGAAGACAGCGGTAAATCTGTAGATGATAAGAGAACAAGGATTGTCTCAGAAGAAACGACGAAATGTTTCAGACCGGTAACTTCATTTCAACATTGCACTATACAATGGACGTTCTATGTGACAGGAGAGTTTGCTGATTTTGTGTTAAACATTGGAGAGATCGTCTGCTAGAATCCGAGATAGGTCGCTTCAGATTGCAGCTTCTGGAAATTTGCAAGGTTTGTTGCCTGTTAAAGAACTGGATTTTACACGTAATGTAGGGCCTATGTCATGTACACGTAATGTATGTCATGTACAGTAAGCAACAACAAAAACACACACAAAGCAAATGGCATCGTCTGTCGACTAGTCACAGAGTGACAGAAACAAACCTGGCGAGGTATGCGTGTACTTTATACACGTGGAAGAAACCGGAACCACGCGTCTTTGTTATTGCCGATATCGTTTGGATATCGGCAAAAATGGCCAACTTTTGTATCGTTATGCTTTGATGATCGGAAAAGGGATGTGTGAGACCATCCAATCACAGCCCCCGAATTCCCCCACGTGTCCATCAGAATAGCTATATATATATATATATATATATATATATATAGACGACTTGTGTGTGTGTGTGTGTGTGTGTGTGTGTGTGTGTGTGTGTGTGTGTGTGTGTGTGTGTGTGTGTGTGTGTCTGTGTGTGTCTGTGTGTGTCTGTGTGTTCGCGATGCACGCCCAAGGTTCTCGATGGATCTGTTTCAAATTTGGTGGCCATATTCAGGTACACCCCGGACACAACCTGCTCGATGAGATATTTCAACACGTGCTCTCAGCGCGCAGCGCTGAACCGATTTTGGTTTTTCTCTGGATCCATTCCCAGTAACTCTTCCTTATCTTCTCCAGTGTTTTCAGCGTTTATCTCCCTTCCTTCGTGTGGCGTCAATCCATATTCCCGTTTCTATTTTTAGAATGTCACTGTCGACAACGCTCGATCCATATTCCCGTTATACTATTTTTACTCTTCTCCAGTGTTTTGCGCGTTTATCTCCCTTCCTTCGTGCGGTGCGCCGGGTATTCAGCTCGACTTCTTCCCGGCGAAGCCGTACCCGGCGAAGCGGGTATTCATCTAGTATAAATATATAGAGATAGATGACAGTGGATTTTTCGATAAATAGATTCGACCTTTGCACTTTTACAGTGAGGACAACTTACGGGTACATGCAAGGAAAGCCCACAACTTCTAAGGCGAACAACTCTGCAGAGTCTGCTGTGAAGGGCGACAGTAGTCTCCCTGTCACACTCGACCCCCTTTGAATGAACTTTGTCCCCAAAGTTCCGAACCATGGACCCTACATTGGGGTGTGCACGTTAAAGATCCCACGATTGACAAAAGGGTCTTTCCTGGCAGAATTGTATAGGCATAGATAAAAATGTCCACCAAAATACCCGTGTGACTTGGAATAATAGGCCGTGAAAAGTAGGATATGCGCCGAAATGGCTGCGATCTGCTGGCCGATGTGAATGCGTGATGTATTGTGTAAAAAATTCCATCTCACACGGCATAAATAAATCCCTGCGCCTTGAATATGTGCGCGATATAAATTGCATAAAATAAACATAAGATAAAAATAAATAAATCCTTGCGCTTAGAAATGTACCCACGGAATACGCGCGATATGAGCCTCATATTGATGATTGACCCGCCAAGCTTAGGTCCCTACCAGGTTGGTGGAATGGGAACAGCACGAAAATGCTTCAGTGGCCTGAACATTTCATGTCGAGTCCCATCCCTGTCGACGACGCCAAATGTAACCGAGTGTCGAAACACCACAATCACCTTTGAAGGCGAAGTCCACTCAAACGGGATTAAGAATTTTAGAGTTTATTTCTAAGCCCTATATTAACTGTTATGGCTTCTCAAGGAAGGGCCGAACATACAGACACACTAAAGCCGCCAGACCACATGACAAACAGAACTCTACAATCCACAGATGTTGCCTACACACACACACACACACACACACACACACACACACACACACACACACACACACACACACACACACACACACACACACACACACCTACACACACACACACACAGTGAAGCCGTATATATATATATATATGTATATCTATATCTATAAATATATAGAGATAGATGACAGTGTATTTTTCGCGTGGCTATAAATTGATTCGACCTTTGCACTTTTACAGTGAGGACAACTTACGGGTGCAAGGAAAGCGTTCTGGACAGTGCAGTGACATTCTAAAAATAGTAACGTAGTAACGGGAATATGGATTGACGCCACACGAAGAAAGGGAGATAAACGCAAAACACTGGAGAAGATAAGGAAGAGTTAGTGGGAATGGATCTGGGAAGATGAACAGAAAAACCAAATTCGGTTCAGCGCTGCGCGCTGAGAGCACGTGTTGAAAATTCTCATCGACCAGGTTGTGTCCGGGGTCTACCTGAATATGCCCACCAAATTTGAAGCAGATCCATCGAGAAGTTTGGCTTGGCATAGCGAACTCACACACACTTACACACACACACACACACACACACACACACACACACACACACACACACACACACACACACACACACACACACACACACACATACACACACACACAATTCATTTAAGACGAAATTATCTCCATATACAAGCTGTATATATCATGGTTCGGTGTCGACAAGGATCTTCATTGATAACCCACTGAGTGCGAGCAGGTCAGAGGTATATGTCCACCTACACACCAAAGCAAAAACATACGGACAACGCACTTTTACTTTCTGCGCACCCACACCATGGATTTCTCTCCCCTTTCACATCCGCCACTCTTAGTCACCCCAAGCATTCAAACGAGCACTTAAAACGCACCTCTTCAAGAAATACAACCCCTGATTTTGTTTTCTCAGTCCATCAGTAGGCTACATGTAGTGTATTTGTTGTTTTAGTGATAATGTGATAATCTATATAAACATCTAGGGCTGTTTTCAGTATTGTTGATAACATGTTCTGTTCAATTAAGGGTATTCAGCTGGTATTTCCTTGTTTTCACTACCTATTTTATTCATGTTTTTATTACTTAGTTAGTGGAAGAATCTTTTGTAATGTATGTTTGAGGGTGTATGCTTTTAATTAAGCGTTGCCGACTATGAATGTAGATGTAAATGCTTGTATAACTGTGTTTTAATTTTAAATGTGTCAAGCGCAAAGAGCATAATTGTAAAGTTATGATGTTGCGCTATATAAATGCTCATTTATTATTATTATTATTATTATTATTATTATTATTATTATTATTATTATTATTATTATTATTATTATTATTATTATTATTATTATTATATGTGCGTTATTAACAATCAACAACAGGTATGCTCATGAATACAGATAGTAATTAACATTATTTATGTAATGCCACGTGACAAACCCAATGGCTTTTCTTTCAATTGGTTAACTGTTTTCTTTTTCTATTCCCTTTTGTGGTGCAGCAGAATTGATGTATAAGCTTTAACAAATGTAACCACAGCTGACACCAGGAGTGTGAAAGAGAGATAATAACGCTTCGAGCCTCTTTTATCTTACATGTCCATATCCTGCTGCTTAATAGCCATCCAGAATAAAACGCTGCAACGTCAACTAGAAATATATAGACTCGGAAATATTGCACTTCTGTAAAGGTAGTTTGTTCATAAAACACAAAGGCAGTTCGCGACCATTATTCACTTGATGTGTTTGTTTTCTATAACGAAACGTTGTTGCTTTGATTAAAAAAAACAAACTACGGTAATCTCATTGTGGCATTCGAAGTGAACAAAAAAACGGATGTTACTGAATTAAAAGTTAGAATGCATGTCCATCACCTGGTCGCATGCCGATGCTTGACTATTGTATGATACGAATAGTAAAGTTAATACCTATGGTCCTAAGCCTATACTGACTCACGGACGGACACGGTTGGATTAATATATTAATAATGATAATGATAGCTTATATAGCGCGAACCAGAGCTTTACATGATATGCTCATGGATAAATGGATGAATAGACAGAAACACAAGCCCGTAGACATACAGACAGAGAGATAGACACAGAGACAGACAGACAGACAGACACACACACACACACACAGTCACACAGACACAGACACACACGCACACACACACACACACATACACACACACACACACACATACGCACACACACGCACACACACGCACGCACGCACGCACGCACGCACACACCCACACACGCACGCACGCACGCACACTTGCAAATGGAGACATGCAGAAGCGAAGTCGTGGAAGAAAAAAAAACCGGATGTTAAGAGCCAGGGGAAGGGGGAAGCTTAGGGGGGAAGAGGGAGAGAGAAAAAAAATCTGTGAAGAAGATGGCATAGGCTGTCCTAGCCAGAGACAAGACCGCTACATTAGCCAAACATCGGCAACAAATCGCCCCTCTGGTCGCGCGGACTATTAATTCTTCAGGCTCATTTCGCGTGCTAAGCCCGTGCGATCATTTGCCGATTTCAATAACAATGAGTCCTTTCCTTGCTGGACTGATGGATGTGTTTTGCTGTACAGTCATGCAGTGTAGGGTATAGAGACTGATGGATGTGTTTTGCTGTACAGTCATGCAGTGTAGGGTATAGAGACTGATGGATGTGTTTTGCTGTACAGTCATGCAGTGTAGGGTATAGAGACTGATGGATGTGTTTTGCTGTACAGTCATGCAGTGTAGGGTATAGAGACTGATGGATGTGTTTTGCTGTACAGTCATGCAGTGTAGGGTATAGAGACTGACAAAAAGGAAGAAGACATTCCAAATACAGAGACTTGGAGGAAAAGGAAAGAAGGATGGAAGATAGGGAGGGGGGAGAAAGATACTGAAACATACACACAGACATGATAGAGAGACAGACAGACAGACAGACAGACAGACAGACAGACAGACAGACAGACAGACAGACAGACAGACAGACAGACAGACAGACAGACAGACAGACAGACAGACAGACAGGCAGACAGACAGGCAGACAGACAGGCAGACAGGCAGAGAGACACAGACACAGAGAGAGTGATCAGATAGACCGGCAGACTTGTATATAGACAGAAGCAGACAGACAGCATATCATGTCTTATGTGCACCCATTTTTGTACATATGATATAGTTTCAGAACGTATGCGATCATCTGGCATGTTGAGACAATGCAGCAGAAAAATGTAACTCAAACCCGAGACTATGTTGTACTGTCATGCAGGAACACCACTATAAGCTTCTAGCTTGTTGCTGTTTCTGTGAACTTTGTATACATGTCATGATCGTAACCTTTGTTAAAATAAACTTATGTTGAAACAAAAAACCCGAGACGACTTTTTTGGATTTTGGAGAACGAGGACAAATTGATAGATGTGAAGATTTGTTCGCTTCTTTTGCATAAATCTGCATACCTGTCGAACGATTTTATGTTGCAAGTTTTCACCGCTAGAGTCCTTTTATTTTATTTTGGTTTTTTTAAGTGCGCTACTAAGATTGTTCTGCTATTCAGCACGAACTCTTTTCTGTACTTTATTCTCCTGAAACTCGTGAAATTACATTTCCAATCTAGTAAAACATATCCCAGTCTTCCCTCCCATCGCCATCCCCACTCTCAAGACATTTTTGTTCACGTCATAACGTCACTGAATGTAAGACTCTCAAGACATGTTTGTTCACGTCATAACGTCACTGACTGTAAGACTCTCAAGACATGTTTGTTCACGTCATAACGTCACTTGTTTGTTTGTTTGTTCGTTCATGGGCTGAAACTCCCACGGCTTTTACGTGTATGACCGTTTTTACCCCGCCATTTAGGCAGCCATACGCCGCTTTCGGAGGAAGCATGCTGGGTATTTTCGTGTTTCTATAACCCACCGAACTCTGACATGGATTACAGGATCTTTTTCGTGCGCACTTGGTCTTGTGCTTGCGTGTACACACGGGGGTGTTCGGACACCGAGGAGAGTCTGCACACAAAGTTGACTCTGAGAAATAAATCTCTCGCCAAACGTGGGGACGAACTCACGCTGACAGCGGCCAACTGGATACAAATCCAGCGCGCTACCGACTGAGCTACATCCCTGCCCTCATAACGTCACTGAATGTAAGACTCTCAAGACATTTTTGTTCACGTCATAACGTCACTGTCTGTAAGACTCTCAAGACATTATTGTTCACGTCATGACGTCACTGACTATAAGACTCCCAACACTTTTTTGTTCACGTCATAACGTCGCTGACTGTGAGACTCTAAACACATTTTTGTTCACGTCATAACGTCGCTGACTGTAAGACTCTCAACACATTTTTGTTCACGTCATAACGTCACTGACTGTAAGACTCTCAAGACATTTGTGTTCACGTCAAAACGTAACTGACTGTATAGGATGTGTCGAAGCTAAGGCAGAATCAAATACAAGTACAGTATACACTGAACAACACTGTACTCCCCAAGCAACTACACAAAACTTATGAGGGACATCTTAGGCAGTTATTGCATACTGTCAGAAGCAAAATCCAATACATTCTATACAGTGCCAGTATTGTAAAAGTATGGAAAACAGCGATACACACGTCAAAACATCCGTTACTATAGGCTTCTCAAGGCCTTTTTGCTGGGGCTGAATTAAACTTGTACATAACATACATTGAACGGTACTATATATAGTGTGCTCTACAAAAAACTATACACAAACTCAGGGACAAAGCTCAACAGCTTAGACCATCAATTCCCGAACACAGTCATACTGATATCGATCAGCGAGAATAAGAGGGCCCTTTGGGGACGGAATACTTTACAGTATAGACGGCAAAGGACTTTTGGCTGGAGGGGTTAGTGTAGGGTGTAAGTTTAGAGCTCTTTCATTTCGATTTTATGCCGCTTTAATGCTCGAACATCGCTTTTTGTGGTGTTTGTAGTATAGGTGTGTGTCGCTAATTATGATAACATCCAATGTATAAGTATATGTATACAGGGAATCCCACAGGGTGGAGTTTTTCAATAAAACTTGCAAACCTTACTCGAATTTCTAAGAAATATCAAAAACAATCGAAAAACATCAAATTCTACCGATGTCGCTGAGCATCACGTGACTTTAAGCGATATCAGCGAAACGCTACAGGAACTACACCCTGTGGTATTCCCTGTATACAGGGAATCCATCTACAGGAACTCCACCTACAGGGAATCCCGCTCTTTTGGTCGACATGGACCCCATCAGCGTTACTGGGCTTTAGGTGGATTTGTGTCACCTGTATATTTGCGTAATGAGTTTAGGGCACAGCCGATTATACATGTGCACGGATTATTTTTAATATCATTCAATGCCTTTGTTGGGTTTTTTTTTTCCTTTTTTTTTTATTTTGTTTAACGCCCAGCCGACCACGAAGGGCCATATCAGGGCGGTGCTGCTTTGACATATAACGTGCGCCACACACAAGACAGAAGTCGCAGCACAGGCTTCATGTCTCACCCAGTCACATTATTCTGACACCGGACCAACCAGTCCTAGCACTAACCCCATAATGCCAGATGCCAGGCGGAGCAGCCACTAGATTGCCAATTTTAAAGTCTTAGGTATGACCCGGCCGGGGTTTGAACCCACGACCTCCCGATCACGGGGCGGACGCCTTACCACTAGGCCGCCTTTGCTGGTTATGGGACGCATACTGGACTGGGTACAGGGGAACCCCCTTGTGAGACTTCCTCGCGTTTCAGACCTTAGTTTTTTTAAGATTGACTGTTGATATCCTTTGTAAATATACCCCCATCCTGTAAGACCCCCTCCTTTATAAGACCTGATTTTCTCAGATTGTTGGAGGTCGTATACAAGTTGTTGTTCCTGGTTAATTTGGTTTAGTTTAGACCTTCCGTCGGTTTTTCTTCTCACAAAGGCAAAGTTAACTTGTTGCAATTGATAGTCAGCGTAAAGGTTCTTATGTAATAGTTCACCCTATAGAAACTAGTTTGCTGGAAAATTGTGTGTTTTTTTTTTTTTTTACTCAAAGCCCAAGTTGGCATTATTCACCTAATTGAAAAAGGTTTGCCCAAATAAGAACGATCGCTTGGGCTAATCTACTGCATGGGTGATTCCCCTTGAGAACAAAACTTGTAATGCTTATTTGCAAAAGTTGAACAGTTACAACGTTGTTTGACAAAAGAGAGAGGGAGAGAGAGAGAGAGAGAGAGAGAGAGAGAGAGAGAGAGAGAGAGAGAGAGAGAGAGAGACTGAAAGAGAGAGACAGAGAGAGAGAGAGAGAGAGAGACAGGGAGAGAGAGACACAGACACAGACACAGAGAGAGAACTGCAATTCAGCTAATCTTTGTCGTTGGAAGTAACGACCGTTTTAAAAACATTCTTCTCTGAAGCCGCCACATATCTGCAACTCAACCGCACACGTCGTGAACACAAGACGAGGGCTGGATGCATTATTTCAAACCACACACACTATCCATTATCATCACCGCTAATCTCCCAACCTGGCGTACATAAACAGTGGCCTAGGGGCAAGCGATTTTAAGGGTGGAAACATTTAGAGACGGATTGTTATACAGCTATAGCAAAGACCGACAAACTGAGACGAGGATTTGTACTTGAGGTTGATAATCATGCCTTCGCTTGTACGGGCGGTAAAAAAAGCGTACACTACATTGTATCCTGCAGTGATTGAAAATTGTTATGCGTGAGTATGTGGGGGCCCGGTAGCTCAGTTGGTAGAGCACTGGACTTGTGATCGGAAGGTCGCAGGTTCGAATTCGGGCCGGGACGGACACGGGTCAACTTTATGTGCAGACCCAGAGACGGAAGCCATGTCCCACCCCCGTGTCATCACAATGGCACGTAAAAGACCTTGGTCATTCTGCCATAAGTGCAGGTGGCTGAATACACCTAAACACGCAGACACCTGGGTAGCGCGACTCCGTTGCTGCTAGCTTTCCACTGGGAGGAAGCGACCCGAATTTCCCAGCGATGGGACAATAAAGTAATGAAAATAAAAAAAAATGTATACTGTGCGGTTGTTGTTGTTTTCCTCCTTTTTTTGACCGTTAAGGGTTTTGCTGACCACCCTAAATGTGTAATGGAACTCTTTATTTTACTAAATTTTAACTATAATTCTTAACTTCAAATCCTCTTCATAAACAATCGTTATGGGCATGTAAGTTTACGAAATTCAGAACTTCCAAACGCACACTTTTGCATAGACAAAGATTTTATGAATGTACTCAAATTATATATTTATTTGGAATACATAGACATACAATTGTTACACTTTCTTTTTATCTTTACCATACACAGGCAAACTGGATAAACATGAGGTGACTATACAATATTTTGCCCTTCAATCTGCTTCTGCATGCAGCCATCAAAATATGCACTCAATAAAACCACGCAGGTTCAGGCGTTTTCATATGCCATTCATTCGCATGCGTACCTTCAAAAGTGGACACAGAGGAGTCCCAAAAAGGCCGATATAATTATAACTTGACCACAAATAAACGCACACACCATACAACAAATTGTTCTCTCGTCAAAGAGAGGCGTTTCAAAATGGCGGGCTTTGACAAGTTTGGAGTGGTTCTATTATACGGGAATCTTTGACTCTCCACCTCTCTGAATCAATCGTGAACATGCGTGAACGGATCTTGTAGAGGGGAAAATTAATAATCTTTTGTCCTGCCCTTCAGGAATCTGACCCTACCTTTTTGCTATAATGGACACGGCGTGAGAATCGCTGGATGGGGCGTTTTGCTTTGTTTTGTGTTCTTTTTCTTTTTCTTGTATGTGTGTATATTGTCGCGGGGGGGGGGGGGGGGAGGTTATTATAGATTCTCTAGTCTCTTTATGATTGTGTGTGTGCATGTATTTTCACATAGTGTGTATCACTCTTGGCTGATGTCAGATGCAGAAGCTCAAGTTCGGGTATTAACTATAGAGTGTGTATTTAATGTTTGTACTTTGACATGAAGGAAAAGTGGTATGCCTTTGCAAATTGATGTTATGTTTTCTTGTGTTAACGACAGACATACACGCACACACACATACACACACACACACACACACACACGCACACACATACACACACACACCCACACACACTCAAACACACACACACACACACACACACGCACACACATACACACACACACCCACACACACTCAAACACACACACACTCGCACGCACGCACGCACGCACGAACACACACACACACACACACACACACACACACACACACACACACACACACACACACACACTGATACACACAAACACGCACACACACTTTCTCTCTCTCTCTCTTTCTCTCTCTCTCTCAGTCTCTCTCCCTCTCTCTCTCTCTCTCTCTCTCTCTCTTTTTGTAATCTTACCCATCCCCTCTCCCCCACTTCCTCCTCTTCCTCCTGCTTTTCCTTCGCTTCATAAGCTGATGATCCATGCCCTGTAATCACTTTCGACAAGTCCTAACGACAGAGCCAAAAAATATCAGCACTGGTCGATTTCGAAGCGTCGTAGACAGCGATTTCTTTTGAGACAGCCCTTTAACTATTCCACAGACGCTCGTTCCTTTTGAACTGACTCACAATCAACTCAAAATCGTTTTCAGTTCCAGAAATTGTGTGGATTATTAGCCAGAAAGATCGGCACTGTTAAACCCATTATTTGACAGATTTGTCTTGCCAATGTAAAACCAAATTACATTCATTTAATCAGGATAGGCTGTGGTGGCCCAAATGTTGGAGAATCCCCCGCCTCGTCACTATATATATACATCCTTGACTTCTATAACCCCCAGGGGAAACAGCATGAAACTTTCACACCGACTGAAGCACTGTCAGCCCTCGGTGTATTCTCAAAATTTATTACCCCTGAAACAGCGAGATCCTCATACGGACTGAAACAGTGTCAGCTTTCTTCCCCCCACTGCTTGTCATGAAAACGGCGAGTAGTTCACACTGGAACACACACTGTGACTATAATGTTGCATGCCTTCTCGCCTTCTTAATCCCGACATAATAATTAAGAAAATCTACATCATCATGGCACTTCACTGGTTGAGACAAAACACCGCTTAAGTTTTACTGAACAAACTCTTACTCTTTATCGTACTTTACCTTGCATATTCAGATTCCTCAATGGTATAGTAGCACTCGCGCACGCACACACACACACACACACACACACACACACACACATACACACACACACACACATACACACACACACGCACGCACACACACACACACGCACGCACGCACACACACACACACACACACACACACACACACACACACACACACACACACACACACACACACACACAAATGAAGATATATAAACCATGAAGTTAGACAAGTCAAAATAGAAACATGAGAGAGACTGAGTGTGACGCAACCTGTTATAAGAAATACCACGTTTTTAAACCTTTATTTCCCATCCTTTACACGTTGTGAGATTTTTTAAGCTCAAGTTCAAGTTTTTATTAGTCCATAACGTCTGTGGGCATTTTGAACAATAAATACAATCAATACAATCATAATATATACTAATATAGTAAATTTAAAAAAAAAAAAAATTATGAAAAACTTACAAATTCTATTAATAAAGTCCAAGATATTCTTTAGCAATTTCTGTTTCTTAGTAGCAAACAACTTTTTAAATGTAAGTGCATCAGGTTTTTTCCAATAGTAAGGTGGTAACAACTCAGTTCTTTCTTCTTTGAAAAAATCTCAGACAAATAAATAATGGAATTCATCACCTATGTCTTGTGATACACATTTGGTGCAAGTTCTTTCTGACCTCGGGATGTTAAGATAACGTTCTTTCTGTACAGGCAAATTGTTATTTAATATTCTAAACTTCATCATTGAAACACATTGCTGATATGGCAGGTGTGTGACATAGTCTTCACATGCAAAAATATCTTTAAACATTCGATAATTCCAAAACATATTTTTTGTTCCAATTTCTGTAAACCATTTATGGATATACTGGTCATACAAGCTTCTTTTTACTTTCGTTTTAAACCATGCGCTTGAGGATTGAACATTTTCTTGAAAAGTCCAAAGGCCAGAGAGACCAATTTCATTTAAGGTTTTTTCAATAAAACATAAATAATTAGATTCAATCATCTTGTTGATATACAGTTTATAAGTAAAGCAATACACAATACTTGAAAATTTATTTTTATGAATAGGACTAATCAGTTTATACCAATAGCAAAGCATTCTACATTTCACAGTTCAACTTACAACTTGCTTGCTTGTTTTGCTTAACGCCCAGCCGACCACGAAGGGCCATATCAGGGCGGTGCTGCTTTGACATATAACGTGCGCCTCACACAAGACAGAAGTCGCAACACAGGCTTCATGTCTCACCCAGTCACATTATTCTGACACCGTACCAACCAGTCCTAGCACTAACCCCATAATGTCAGACGCCAGGCGGAGCAGCCACTAGATTTCCAATTTTAAAGTCTTAGGTATGACCCGGCCGGGGTTCGAACCCACGACCTCCCGATCACGGGGCGGACGCCTTACCACTAGGCCAACCGTGCCGGTCCAACTTACAAGAAACTCTGTATTTCACACGTATGACTAACACTACTGTTACACATCGTTATACCTACTGAATAGACTAAAAAACAAAATGGCGACCAACATTGAAAATGTAGGCATCGATTACTTTCGAAATTCCTTTAAAAATACTTCGGCGTCTTTATTTGCTCCATATTTTTATCAAATCATTTGTCAAGTTGCTATAGCTTTGATAACAAACAGCTAATTTGGTTTTGTTGCGAGCAAACTAGTTGTGGCCTTTTTTGAAACAGTAGTATGAAACAAGCACCTTTTCACACACACAAAAACTCAAATTAGTTCAGGCAAATGTATGGGATTGATTCAATTCAAAAGACAACACCACGCCTACATCAGGGTTCATAATGTAACATAAACAATGAAAATAGGCTTGAAAGCAAACCAGCTAGGCTAGGTTTGTACAATGGACGATGTTCGGAAACAACTCTATCGAGTTTGTATGGGTTGTAAAAATCGAGTGCCGAATACCCTTGCTTTCAGTGGGACAAACAAATCCACAAGCGCTCCTTGTCCACGTGATCTTTGACGCATCCGTTGCTTGTGATTGGCTCGTGAATTGTTTGTCATAGGGTATTCACGCCTTCACAACCCACACAAACCCGACAGTTATTTTTGGAATTCGTTTAACTGATTTGCACATGGATACAAAGACGTAAAACCGGCACGGTTGGCCTAGTGGTAAGGCGTCCGCCCCGTGATCGGGAGGTCGTGAGTTCGAACCCCGGCCGGGTCATACCTAAGACTTTAAAATTGGCAACCTAGTGGCTGCTCCGCCTGGCGTCTGGCATTATGGGGTTAGTGCTAGGACTGGTTGGTCCGGTGTCAGAATAATGTGACTGGGTGAGACACGAAGCCTGTGCTGCGACTTCTGTCTTGTGTGTGGCGCACGTTAAATGTCAAAGCAGCACCGCCCTGATATGGCCCTTCGTGGTGGACTGGGCGTTAAGCAAGCAAACAAACAAACAAACAAAACAAAGATGTAAGCAAATCAAGCTGTTCACTTTTTTCCTATTTTCTTCCTCTTTTTTTTTCAGTCGCAATTTTATTTTATTTTTTTTAAAGCTGCAAAGATACGCATCCTGTAGAGTTTCAACTTTTATACCGGGTGTACACATACGCTGTCACATAATACAACCCACCTCAGAAAACACGAATTCACTCAGTCAAAAAATAGAAAATACAGAGGAACACGCAGTTCTGTGCACACATAACAAAAATGTATACCATTCCAGGACCGCATCAAAATTGACAAAACATGTAATCAATGAGAAAGGGAAAAGAGAAAGAGCGTAGGGAAGAGGAATGAAGACTGACGAAGATTTGAAGCAAAGAGGGCCTGGGTAGCTCAGTTAGTAGAGCACTGGACTAGTGATCTAGGGGTCACGGCCCGGTTCGAATCTAGACTGACTGGGAACGCAGAAGAAGAATAAGAATCCAGATCGGGACGGACACGGCTCGTCAACTGTATGTGCATCCATGTCCCATCACCTCCGAGGTATGTAAAAGACATCGGTCATTTTGCCATTAGTGCAGGTGGTTGGTTACACCTAAACACGCACACACCAGTCCTGGGTAGCGCGACTCTTAATTTTTGCTGCTAGTTTTCCACTGGGAGGAAGCAACCCAAATTTCCCAGCAATGGGATACTACAGTAAAGTAAAGTAAATGAAACGAAAGAAGGCCATTCATGAACATTCATGCATGACTGAACCTACTGCTGGGCTCCCCATAGCGCGCGTCCCTGCGTCCTGTACGCACTACAGAAGCCAAAATCACATACTAGAAACTCATTGAGAGGGTCCCGGGACGTACTAAACCTATAAAGTGCCGGTCCCGGGACGCACTAAATTTCCGCTATCGTGCGTATCACACACTGACAAACACACACACACACGCATGTAGGCACGCCGCACCGGCGCGCGCGCACACACACACACACACACACACACACACACACACACACACACACACACACACACACACAGCGTTACACCGACACACATGACACACACACACACACACACACACACACACACAGCATTACACCCGGCGACACACATGACACACACACACACACACACACACACAGCGTTACACCGACACACATCACACACACACACACACACACACACACACACACACGCACACACACACACACTCACACACACAATCTTTTTTTATTTTTAAGTTTGACATTATGCAATGATTTTGGTTGTATTTCGGCGCAGAAATGATAAAATCGTGTTCACTGATTCACTGTCTGTACGGCAATGTCATTTTTGTTTATGGTCACTTTGTAAATCTGCATTGACAAGTTACATCTTTGTTGATCATAATTTAAACAAAACAGCAACGACTTAACAAACCCCCTCTCCCTGCAACAGATCCTTTCCGACTGACGCTTTTTTTGTTGCTCGGAGACAGAGCCAGTCTCGTGGCGAAATCAAACACATCATGAAGCCCATCTTGGGTAAGGGACGAGCACTCCATGTATCCGTCAGCTTCGAGCTCAAAGGCGAGTTTTTCCCCTTGTTCTGTGGAGACTTGAGTCAGACTGTCTTTTGCCAGTCGTGCGATTTCGGATTCGTTGCCTCTCAGATCCATCTGCGAATTGTAATGTCATGATTTAGCGAGACGAATTTGAATGATAAGGTGAAGAAGGCAAGTGTGCCTTTCTAATACAAAATGTTAAATCATTCGGATTGAGAATTGATAAAACTGCGCTAATTAAGTTTACTGAGCTGAATTTAGGTGACTCTATCAGTCACTACTACTGCCGATCAGCGGTCAGTAAAACAGCCACAGTTGGCTTTGCCCGTCTGTCTGTCTCTATGTCAGTCAGTCAGTCAATCAGTCCATCAGTCTGTCATCATCTCTGTCGGGCACTACAGTCAGGCATTCAACCACAGGGCCGGACCCAGGGGGGGGGTTCCAGGGGTTCCGGAACCCCACCCCTGGAAAAAGCATGTACCTTGCTTTGAGTGTTTTTTTTGGTTTTTTTGTTTTTTTTAAATAAATTTTGTGTGTGTCTCCAACAAATTTTATTCAATGTGAAATCCGATGAGAAAAAGGTACCCCCCCCCCCCCCCACACTGCTGCTCTTAACCCTCAAAACAAGGCCCAGAATGCACCAGATTGCACAGATTTTAACCGTTTTTCAAAAATTTTCCGGGGGAGCATGCCCCCGGACCCCCCTAGTTCGCGCGCCTGCTTTGCAGGCGCGCGCTTGTGGCTTCGCCACTTCGCTGATTTGTCCCCCCCCCCAAAAGGAGGAACCCCCCCCCCCTTACAACTCATTTGGTCCGGCCCTGAACCAACAAGTTCCCGTGCGGGAAGCCGACCCGGCCCCGGCTTTCATTTAAAGGCACAGACGGTAAGCCTCCCGTAAACCATCACAGATACTGTCAGGCTTTTACACACAGTACAAACACCCTTCCATTTGAACGCTCACCAAAACGGGAACATCCTAGGTGCCCTACGTAAAGAGCGAGCAATTTCCCTTTTTCACAATGCAGTCGTCAGTTTGTAATTTGAATGCGGCTCGCTGTGAGCTTATCTGCAATAGCACGTTATTATGTACCTCTGACTTTTCACGAAACAAACGAATGTGGTTCATAAGAACTCGAGCGATGGCTTTTGACTGCCTATAAACCGTCGTCTGCAACGAAAACCACGACCTTGCGTGACCCTGCTTCCGGGCTTTTCTTTTTTCAAACTTTCAAAACTTCGAATTGTACTGGTCGTGTCTTGATGAAAAAATAATTCTTTTATGATTTAAGAATGTTTGTGTAACAAGCTGTCAATTTATTATTTAGATTTTAAAAGTTAGGTCTAGCGCCAAAACGCACAATCATCGCTCCACGGCTATCGCCAGTTGAAGGGAAGTAACTCATTTTTGACCTGAGTTCAGGATGGGTCCGATTGAGATGGTCTCAATCCGAAAAATTAATTCTTTGAAAATTGCTCGCTCTTTACGTAGGGCACCTAGGATGTTCCCGTTTGGTGAGTATTCAAATGGAAGGGTGTTTGTACTGTGTGTAAAAGTCTGACAGTATCTGTGATGGTTTACGGGAGGCGTACTGTGCCTTTAAGACCTCCAACATTTTTTTGCGAAAATCAGGTTTTAAAAGGGAGGGAGTTTTAGGCCAAACACAAATATAATTATGTTGGTTTAGGTAACATGACCACACAAAAATAGGGTCGGTAGGTCGGCTTTTTTTAATTCTTATTTTTTATTTTTTTGTCTCGGTATGGTTCGCAAAACTGATGTGCCAGGGTTGGGCTTTTTTGGAGTTTTTTTGAGAAATGAAAAAAGAGTTTTAGGGTTATCGGGAAAAAAATAGGGTCGCTCGGGTTACCCTAAACCAACATATATTTTTGTTTGGCCTTACTGAAATGAACATACATTTTCAGAGGTTATGAACTGAACATCTGAAAAAGCAAGGTCTTAATTATGGGAAAACTGAAGAAGGCCTTAAACTGGGGGTCTTAACGTGGGGTTCCGCGGTGCATACAACATACCTTGGTAGCTACCAGCACGCACTGCGCGGAGGGCGTGTGGAATCGAACCTCAGGCAGCCATTTTTCCGTGACGCTGTGCAGAGACTTAGGATCCGTGACGGAGAAACACAACAGGAATACGTCCGTGTCAGGATAGGACATTACCCGAAGTCGGTCGTATTCTTCCTAGAAGAAAATAATCATGATTACGATGGTGAATCCATTTTTATTCACGCGGCAGCCTACAGCTGTCGATAAGAGGCAGGTACCCTTTCTCGGTTACTCTAAAGAAATCAGTTATCGACACCTGACGACATATTGGTTAATAAATACCGGAACACTGGTCCTTGTTGTGTTTTCTCTACTATTATTTTTAAAGTTTGCCATGCACATCATTGTGGGGCTTTTAATCAATTAACATGCATCCATCAGGATAGTTGGATAGTTGGATAGTTGCCCTGTACAGGGATTTCCTCACGATTTTGAAGAAGAATCATAACATGGTGTCCATTCATATTCGATCATTCACAACTGGTGAAATTTAACATAATTCATGATTCATTGAAAATGTTTGTGGTAATAAAGTTTAGGAAAAAAAGTAAACATACGTCCTAACGTTTCTCAGTTTTCATAAACGTGTTTTTGATGTGCATGGCCAACAGACACGACAGAACAAAAAACACAAAATCAAAACAAGTGGACAGACATAATATCTATTGTTTTGATATGATAAGAGGCAGTGTCACCAATAGAAAGAACCAAGAATGTGATCTGCAAAAAAAGAATGAAGAATTTGATCCATCGAGTGATAAGCGTTCGAAGATCAATTGGGTAAATACGCTACCAACCAAATAATCATCCAGCCAACCAATCCATCCACAAGGTAATCAGCCGGGTTGTCAGTCAATCAACTAATCCAACTATCGATTCGCGAATGCCACCAAGCAGCCATTCATCCATGCATGCATCCGTTCGTCCATAAGTTGATCTGGGAAATTAGATATATTTTCACCCTGAGCCCACCAGGCGCAGGCGGGGATTTCAACTCCAAACCTTCAAAATTGTGGACCGACGTCCTAACCACTAGGCTACGAGCCCGTCTTATTCGTTGATCAATTCAGCAAGCTTGCAAACAATCAAAGAAAAGTAAGATTGGAGAGAATTAGGAAGAAATAAATGTGTGGTTTTGTCTTACCTGACCAGCAGTATCACACAGCCACAAGTTCACCTGTTCTTCAGACACGATAATCTCCTCTGCGGACATAAAGCACAATGTGTCGATTAATGTTGTTGTTGTTGTTGTTGTTGTTGTTGTTGTTGTTGTTGTTGTTGTTGTTGTTGTTGTTGTTGTTGTATCGCCATTTACGTATTCAAAGTCGATTTGTATCTTTCAGTCAAACTTCTCATGCTAAGGACAGAAGGTTTACCTAAAATGTGAGGGTGGTTCTCGTTTTGATGTTAACACCAGATGATCAATAATGTTATCAGGTCTTGTCAACCTTTAAAGCTCTCAACCCGTTTCAACACAGATTTGGGGGTTCTGTCATAACATCACTGTACTTAGGCAACCTTTTACCTATCGAGTTCAATGTCTGGCATTACCTGTTCAGGTGCATTAACGATAGACAACAGTGACGATAGCTTCACGGATACATTGAAGAGATTTCTCATGTCAACAGGAAAAACACACCAACCGAATTCATTCTGATAATTTTTCTATCAGTCACCATGGCAAACAGGATCACTGTGTCAAAATGATGTCAACGACCGTACAACAACAACGTGTCCGCATGTCCGGCAAGGAACCAGTGTTAATGATCGAGATCTTTCTTGGCAGCATAACACAAATGCAGGAACAGGACGACTAAATCAGATCGACGTATATCCAGCGTAACTGTGTGAAGAACTTTTTTCAGCCTTTCAGCAAAAATCTCTAACAAATGAGGCAAAGCGCTATCTGAAGATTTGAGGGTGAAAGTCGCTTGTTCAAAACAATGCTTGTTAATGATTCTCTCATGTGCCAGGAGACTGGTTCCTCACAACTCATCAGTTAGAGCATTAAGAGCGCAGACTTCTCTGAGTTTCTCAGCCTTTCAGCATGAGTAGACACGCGGTGTGTGATTTCCTGATACATATTTCATATACCAAAATAAAACTCTTAGTTTCTCAGTCTTTCACATACATTTCTTAAACAACAACAAAATAGTTAACAAAAATCAGTTAGATCTTTGATCACCTTCAGGGTGTTACCAACACAAGCAGCAACACACGACTGTTCTCTTCCTGTCACGCAAAACGACATAGTAGGCAGCCATCACAACCATTCCATTGGAAGAAAGAAATCTAATTCTCACACCAGTTTGTGCTCTGTATATACACTCTGCGATCAAAATCAATAACAACATATTTAACAAAATCATGATTGTGCCAAGCAGCATGATTGTCTTTTAGGCAGCACTGCTAAAATCTCACTGTCTATTGCGTCTTCTGTTAATCTTCTTAGAAAACTACGTTGATCGGGACAAACGTAATCCCTAAAAATAAAGAACAGGATGCTAGAACGACGACGACAACAAAAATAACGCCAAAGCTTTAGTATCGGGTTTACAACCATGTGTATCTTTTTTCGTTTGTCTACTGTGGTTTGAATGCATGTCTACATCCGCAACGGTAGGATTCTTTCAGTTTGTTATTCTGCTTGTGTGAGCTCTCCCTTGAATCTTTCAAGTCTTCAAATTCACGCATGATGAAATAAATAAATCAAATAATTATTGACCTACACTTGATCTCCTTTTGCTTATCATGTCAACCACACGGGCAGTCAAAAGCCGGGACGGAAGTCATCATATTCGATACGATCAACGCTGAACGGTACCATTCCACCATCATGGCCGTTTGTGCAATGGGTGACTATGCACTTCCGTTTCTGGTATGTCATGCTGAAGCGACCAATCAAAATCAGGGAAAGGCGGACAGGTTGCTAGACTCTGTACTACTGTAAACAAATGCTACAAGCAGGTCAATAGACCCTATCGGTATTCCAAGCTCTCGTAATCTCTCGCAAACTTCAGAGCATAGCAAAGCATGCGGTACAGCGATCTCGTGCGAGCTGCACAAGCCAAGGTTCGAAGTTCTCGCGATGTTCAAAGCATAACAAAGAGCGTGTCTCGCGAGAGCGGCTCAGATCAGTACCGAAAAGGTCTATAGGGTGTTCGGGGCAATCAAAGTAAGCGCAGGAGTAGAGGTTAGAGACTTTAGTCCGGGATTAACTCTATTGAGGAATGAGTTTATTCCGGACTACAACTCGACTCGTGCGTACCGGCCCAGAGACCTAGCATCCAAGACATCGACTACAAAAATGATGACTTTATTAACAGCTATTGTGTTTTTAGCGTAGCAATAGGGTCCGATATTTAGACGAGACAAGTATAATGCCGACGAGTCGAAGACAAGTCGCATTATACTTGTTCGAGTCTAAATATCGGACCCTATTGCTACGCTGAAAACACAATAGCGATTATATAGCTGTTCTGACCTTGATTTGTTGTTCCAAACTTACAAAATGACAGTTTTTGCGTCGATACGTTGATCTCAGGTTTTGATAACAGACGCCGTTTCTTATGCGCATTAGTTTTGCGCAGGCGCCACACTGACTTTGGAGAAAAACTCGATTTGACAACACAGCTGTTAAACAGCTTTTTATAAGTTCATTCGTATGCAACAAAAAGAAGTTTGATTTTTTTTTAATTTTGAACAAGACTACTTATAAAGAAGACCAAAACACAACATCAACGGAAAACTAGAAACAACTGAAGAACTAGGATGCAACAAGAGGAGGAGAAAAGAACAGCTAATCCGTACAACGCGAGCAGACGGCAGCGAATTTTTCTTTTTTGGTGAATGGCATTTATACTTGTCTCGTCATGAAGCGAATTTTTCAACCTCAGTTATAAACGACTACATGAATGTTAGTGCCATGGGTCGATCATCAATACTTCAGAGGGGAAGTGGGGTATTCAGTGTGAAGTTACCAGGTAAGAAAAACCGAATGCGAAAGTTTGTCTGAGTCGGCAACTGAGCTCACACAGGCACACAAAAACGGCTGTTCCGTTTTACCCCCCTGTTTGAACCAGGCCTACATCTTTTGACTTTGGGCATGTTGTGGTGTTCAGGGACAGAAAATAGTTGGTTTAGTCCTGTTTCATCGGGAAGTTAGCAGAAAAGGGTATGCTATCGACATTTGTAAAGCTGAAAAACATTTCCGAGAAGAATTTCAAGTTGTCAGTGTATGCTGTTGTCGATTGAAACAACCTGTGGTCAGATGGGTAAACCGGAACCATGCGTCTTTGTTATTGCCAATATGCTTTTGGATATTGGCAAAAATGGCCGACTTCCGTAGCATTATGCTTTGATGATCGGAAGAGACCATCCAATCACAGCCCTCGAATTCCCCCACGTGTCCATCAGAATAGCTATATATATAGTGATGAAGACGATCTCATTCTTGTGGTTTCCAATGTTTATAACTAAAATGTTTTCAATAAGTAGTTTAAATAGCTGATTGGCCATTAACATGTCTGCTTCCGTCCCCATGTGGATTGGATTGTCGGTAGGTTGCTCTCTCTATCTCATACTCTCTCTATATCAATCTCTCTCACTCTCTCATTCTATGTCTCTCTCTGACTGTCTTTCACTCTCTCTCTCTCTCTCACTCTCTCTCTCTCTCTCTCTCTCTCTCTCTGTGTCTCTTACACACACACACACACACACACACACACACACACACACACACACACACACACACACACAGTAGAGGGTGAGAAAGAGAGAAATGGGAGGGGGGGCGAGAGAGAGAAATGCTAATTTGCCACTTGAGCACTTTTCATTAGCACAAAAGGGAGATCAAAGACCAACAATTAGTACAGGATATACAACTGCTTTGATAGACAAGTATTGCTTGTTGTCTATTTCCTCTGTCATTGTCACAGAATACTTTTGATTATTTCCTTGTTCCGTAGCCGCGCGCGCGCGCGTGTGTGTGTGTGTGTGTGTGTGTGTGTGTGTTTGTGCATGTGTGCGTGCGTGTGTGCGTGCAAGCTTGCGTGCGTGCGTGCGTGTGTGTGTTTGTCGTGTTTGTGTGTGTGTGTGTGTGTGCGCGCGCATGTGTGTGTGTATGTGCGTTTGAGCGTGCGTCCGAGCGTGCTTGCGTGTGTGCGTGCAAACGTGTCTGCATACGTCTGTGTCTAAGTCTGCGTGTCTGTGTCAACCTCAGCGCCCGTCTCAGTGTCTGTCCGTGTCTCAATTATGTGCCAGTGTTTCTGTATCTGTGAGAAAGATAACTACATAGAAAGAAATTATCTTTTTCATAAGAAGAAGAGGAGGAGATCCTTTTGACTGGGGGACGGCATGGGAGGGAAGTAGGGGGAGGGGGGAGGGGGGTAAAACAAATCCCGATTGCAGTGTGTTGCTTACCTCACCGTGTAACTATGACAACGCTAAATACAGTTCACAAACAGAAGACGTTGACCAACCCAAAAAAATACTGTTGACACAAAAGGACACTGCATGGACACATTCATGGATGACACACAAAGACACACATCTACAACCGCAGGGGGCTGACACAGGCACGTACAGATAGACTGACAACAAGGCAGGGAGTTACATTATTTTTTTCCACACACGCACACGCACACACACACACACACACGCACACACACACACACACACACACCACACACACACACGCTCTCTCTCTTTCTCTCTCCCTCTCCCTCCCTCCCCTCTCTCTCTCTCTCTCTCTCTCTCTCTCTCACACACATACACGTTCACAAACACACACAGACACACACACACACACACACACTCACACACACACTTCCGCACCCATTACCCCCTCCCCACACACATACACACACACACACAAGCATGCACGAACGAACGCACACTCGTACGCACGCACGCACGCACGCACGCACGCACATACACACATTATGTGCGTATGCAGGTACGCATGTACTCACAACACAACACAACACAACACAACACAACGCACCTCCCTGTCACCCAACCCCCTCCCCCACCAGCTATTCGGTTAGTTGTGTGTACGTGCAAACATTGAACAAACTCGACTAAAGAAATTCACGCATACACAGACGCAAGAGTGTACACTCACAAACAAAAAATGACCCAGAAAATAAACAAATTCACAAAAACCAAGTTGAACAACAACATCAAAGCTCAAGGCGACACAGCGCAAACATGTCGCTCTCTGTCAATTCTCATGAACAATTGGTGTAGTTTCCTGTTTGTGTATTCAATTAGTACATCAGCTTACATCCAGTGTTTAATTAAATCACAGCTATTGTTACTGAATTTCCGAATACGTTTGCTTAAAACACTATAGAGAGTATTTATATGTTTGTACTTGAATGCCACACTATGCTATAGTCAATGGTAGAATTGAAGATTGGTTTTTGTTTTCGTTTTTGTTTTCGTCTTTAATCAAAGAATGGAAATCGACCCAAGAGCCTTTTTGTTTTATCCCTTATGCAACTTCTTTTTGAGGAAAAGTAGAGAATGGAGACAACGCTTGGTTGTCTACTTGGAACCGACTACTTAAACCTTTTCGCCACACCCATCCTGTTTCCCAAAATCAAATCAGTTTGCAAACCATAGTTTGTGGGGTTTTTCTCTCCAAAGAGCTGTTTGTTTGTTTGTTTGCTTAACGCCCAGCCGACCACGAAGGGCCATATCAGGGCGGTGCTGCTTTGATATATAACGTGCGCCACACACAAGACAGAAGTCGCAGCACAGGCTTCATGTCTCACCCAGTCACATTATTCTGACACCGGACCAACCAGTCCTAGCACTAACCCCATAATGCCAGACGCCAGGCGGAGCAGCCACTAGATTGCCAATTTTAAAGTCTTAGGTATGACCCGGCCGGGGTTCGAACCCACGACCTCCCGATCACGGGGCGGACGCCTTACGCTTACCACTAGGCCAACCGTGCCGGTGTCTCCAAAGAGCGTAAACAGGAGGTTGTACAACTTACAAACATGCCCAATATAAAGCCCTTTATCAATATTGACTTTATTCGTTCAACTGATCAATAAGCCTACTGGTAGTCTTTATTATCACCGCCTTTCTTACTTTGAACAATAAAGATGATTTCTGCACTCAATCTTGCTCGCCGGATGTACGCTTGGCCATGTAACTGCCGGCACGATATCCTACAATACTCGTCTAACATAATGACGTTTCATAATCATCATCGACAGTAAAGGATGTACATAGACCAACTGCTTGGCAATAATTTGTATCATGTCATCGTCATCATCATCAGCACCAGCACCAGCACCAGCAGCACCAGCAGTAATCCTAATCATCGTCATCGTCCTCATCATAATGATCGTCATTTAGAGCATCATACACAGATTCACAGATCCCTGGTTATTCGTCTATCATCATCGTCATCATCATCCTCATCCTCATCATCATCATCATCATCATCATCATCATCACCATCATCATCATCATCACAGTATTACAGCAACACACTACACAAGACTCACTGGCATAGTTGGCGAAGACAGTAGGCACGTGCTCGGTAGGAAAACGGTTCATGATGAAGCTGACCAACAGGGATGTCTTCCCCACCGCCCCGTCCCCCACCACCACCACCTTCACCGACGGTCCTGTCACCACCCTGTCTCCGCCACCGTCACCACCACAGCTAGCTCTGACTCCATGATCATGTGCCGCCATCTTGTCGCGGTTTCCAGAGCTGAAATCTCGGCGACGCTCTCGTTCTTATGACGAGACCAGTACCGCGACAGACGACACTTATTGTACTTTGCTTTTGTCTCTCCACTTCGAAGCTTGTGAGCATCTTTCGAGTGACTGGGTTTGTTAGAGCGACTGTCTAATGAAAAGAGAAGGTGAGTTTAGAGTCGGTCTCGCCAGCTAAGTTTAAGGTCACGAGTTATATTCTATAATGTTTCACTTGGCTTTTGTCTTCCCGCTGGGTCGGGAGATGAGGAAATGTGCAGAAGGAAGTATTTAGAGGACGGATGCAGCTACTAAGGGGCTGAGGCGAGTTTTCGCTGCATGGTTGCAAATCTGCCGTTCACACGGATGTAAGACTGAGAGCACAAGAATCATAATCAAGGAGTAATTTACAGTAGTATCCTGTTCTTGCTGTCAAGGAAAAATAGTGTTTGATAGAAATCAATTAAGTTTTGTATTGCCTTAAATCTTGAGGGGGTACGGAAACAGATAAGAACTGTGAATGGTGGTCGTTAAGGTCGTGATTGACATACTGTAACGTTTGCAACATGAAAGTCAATTCAAATGTGCAAGAAATGAAAATCAAACCATAACCGGACGTATTAATATTTAAATGTGTTTGTTTTCGAGAAAAGCATGTTCAAGTTGTTCTTCGAGCACTCGACTTCATTTCTTGTCGTTTTCAATTGAATGGACACTCACAGGAAAGAGGCCTTATCGAGTAAGAGCAGGTCATGACCGAATCATCCTTGAAGCGTTTGAATAACACGCGCTTCCAACCCAAGTATCATTCTCAAGATCTTTGCAAATTGTGCTTCCGATTAACAAGTATGCCTGAGCGTTTAAGGCTTCTGCCCAGACGGCGAATGAATTAGACCAGGTGTACTATGATCTGGTATGCCTACCCGGGTCGAGCACTCACTAGGTGGAACCCGTAGCTCAACGGAATAAGGATGTATAGGCATCGGCTTGAGGACCTGAAAGCTCGGACGATCTCCGAACGGGTATTACCTTTGGAGAAATAAATAAATGGTTCTTAATACTAAGAGAGCAAACGACCAATATCCTGTGATATTCACAAGTAAAGTGATACAAGTCTTGCCGTTACAAGACTAGCGGTTAGTCAGAACACAGACTGAGAAGCTTTCGCAAACACACGCACAAGGGAGAGAGAGAGAGAGAGAGAGAGAGAGAGAGAGAGAGAGAGAGAGAGAGAGAGAGACAGACAGACAGACAGACAGACAGACAGAGACAGAGAGTGAGACAGAGAGACAGACAGACAGAGACAGAGAGTGAGACAGAGAGAGACAGACAGACAGACAGACTGACAAACAGACAGACTTACAAACAGACAGACAAATAGAGAGACAAATAGAGAGACAGACAGACAGACAAATAGAGAGACAGCAAAGGGGTTGGAGGCGGTGGGGGTTAAGGAATCAGACAGAGAGAGACAGAAACTGAACTTAAACAAAACCTTTAGTTTTTTGCGCTAACATCGAAAGCAGAATCAACCTTGAACAATATAAAAAAAAACACCCCCATAACTTCTACATTAATTATTTCATCCACCGAGAAGCAGAAACGATCAATGTCGTACGTTCTCATTTCATACACTCTCCAAGACCTCAGACTGTGACTCAAACAGGGCCAGCCTCTTCATTCTTGATCACTTCTTTGTGCCCCCTGAAAACAAAGGCAGGGCTCTGTACGACCACTCTGCATGAACTATAGGGCCACTCCGGAACAACGCTCTCCAGGCACTTTCCGGCTTGGCGACATTCCGTTTGTACAGATTGGCTTTGTCTTGAGAGAGAGCTCTGGCTGAACTGTGTATTAGTCACAGAGAATTTATTACAGCAGTGATGACTGTGTGTATAGTTATACAATTGAACCCCCTTTTAAGACAACAAAAGAATGTGAACAGAAGTTTTGGGTGCGGTTTTTTTGTAAATGAGAGGGAGACTTTAACGTTTGGTAAATTTACAGATGTTATGAGCACACACAAAAAATAGTTTTGTTGTTGTTGTTGTTGTTAATGTTGTTGTTGTTGTTGTTGTTGTTGTTGTTGTCGTCGTTGTTGTTGTTGTTGTTGCTGTCGTTGTTGTTGTTGTCGTCGTTTGTTGTTGTTGTTGTTTTTAAATAGAGACGTTGGGTAAATTTACAGATGTTATGAGCACACGCAAAAATTAGTCAGCAAGTTTTGTTGTTGTTGTTGTTGTTGTTGTTGTTGTTGTTGTCGTCGTCGTCGTTGTTTATGCTGCTGCTGTTGTTGTTGTTGTTGTTGTCGTTGTTGTTGTGGTTGTTTGTTGTTTTTGTTGTTGTTGTTGTTGTTGTTTCTGCTGCTGACGTTAATGTCGTCGTCGTCGTCGTCGTCGTTGTTGTTGTTGTTTTTAAAAGGAGAGGGGTGTCTTAGTTCGGGGGTTCAAGTGTACAGACGTATCCTTAGCGGATTATGACTTTATTCAGTTATTCTGCAGAAAAGACAAATGCTGGAGAAAAACCGTTCTTTTCTGCAGCATTTCTGCATAATGTCATCTTTCGCCGAAGCAGCGGTTTTTTTTCTGCAGCAAAATATTTTACTGCAGTAAAATTGAAATCAAGAATGCTGCAGTAAAACGGTGCTGTTGTTTTACTGCAGAAACCCTGTTTACATTTTTTTCGCAGCATTTTGTACTGGCTCTTGGCGGATTATGACATTATTCAGTTATTCTGGAGAAAAACCGAAATGCTGGAGAAAAACTGTCTTTTCTGCAGCATTTCTGCATAATGTCCTCTTTCGCCGAAGCAACGTTTTTTACTGCAGTAAAACAGTTTTTCTGAAGCATAATGTTTACTTGGTTTTCTGCAGCATTATTGCGATTAACTTTTTCTTCAGAATAGTCTGTGACAGTTTTTCTGGAGAAAAACGAACGACCTTGTAAAGTAGCGTTTGTATTCGTCGCCCCCTGGGATAGTATAATAGTTTGTTCCGCAGAGTACCAATCAGAAGGCGTGTAGCATAAGGGCATTATATTCAACTTCACAATGGCGGCCGAACGTGAACAATTTCTGAAGCAAATCGAACACGAAGTGGACTACTGCGTTCGTCTGGAAAAATGTGACAATGTTGCTGACAGGTGCCATTGTTTAATTTGAAACTTTGAACTTCCGGCGGAAAGGAAGTCAGACAGACAAAATACATTCGTGTCACGCACAACTATTGGTAATTCTGGATGAGTCCATCTCTCGACAGAGGGGGGCTCGCGTGCTCCAACATTATAATGAGCCAGTACAAAATGCTGCAGAAAAAATGTAAACAGGTTTTCTGCAGTAAAACAACAGCACCGTTTTACTGCAGCATTCTTGATTTCAATTTTACTGCAGTAAAATGTTTTGCTCCAGAAAAACCCGTTGCTTCGGCGAAAGATGACATAATGCAGAAATGCTGCAGAAAAGACAGTTTTTCTCCAGCATTTCTGTTTTTCTGTAGAATAACTGAATAATGCCAAAATGCTGAAGAAAAAGTGTAAACAGTTTTTCTCCAGGAAAACAACATCACCGTTTTACTGAAGCATTCTTGATTTCAATTTTACTGCAGTAAAACTGTTTTACTGCAGAAAAAAACGTTGCTCTCGCAAAAGATGACATTATGCAGAAATGCTGCAGAAACAAACAGTTTTTCTCCAGCATTTCTGTTTTTCTGCAGAATAACTGAATAACTGTCCATAATCCGCTAAGGATACAGACGTCCAGTTTGTTTTGTAACGGCACACCTCTTGAGGGCTGACATGTGAACCGTTATCTGCAATGAAACACCGTGGTGTCTGTTTCCTGTAGGTTTGTCTGGTGTCCCGTTATGTCATTAGAGTGCACTTGATCATGATGACAGATATCAGTTTTGTCTTTCATCTGCTACTTAACCTCGTGTCCGAGGAGGAACAGCAGGTCAAGATTGTTTTTGTTTTGAACGGCATGCTGACTACAGTGTACATAACAGCTAGGCTGAGGACACTATATAGTGTGTTATCAGCGTCGCGCACAGTCGAGTCCATCGTGAAATATAATTTGTAGCTTCCGTTCAAAACATCATATTGTCAACTACATCATTATGCTTGCCGTGCTTAATTATAGCTTCGATTATCTATTGTTGACGATAGTGTCAAGTGAGCTGAAAACATAACATCCTTTCCAACGCCCCCCTCCCCCCCCTCTCCCCCCCTCCCCCCCCCCCCCTCCCTTTGTGTCCTGCTATGAAATTGATTCGCACTAGCTCATAATTGATATCAATGGTTTTGCCTTTCGTCTGCTACATGTACTTAAACTCGTATCCGAGGAGGCAGCAGGTCAAGATTGTGTTTGTTTTGGACGGCATCTTGGCTCCACGACAGGATGCTCATTCGGTTATCGATGTCGCACAGTCTCCACAGAGTCAATCTATTATGAAACAATAGATGTAGACTCCGTTGAAAACATCATCTCATTTACATGATTCTGCTTTGGCCTTCGCACTTATCCATCGTTAAAGATACATTCCTTCAGTCGAGACAGCGATCGCTTGCCGCCATCAAACGTAGCACAGGGCTCTTGAATTGGATAACAACATCCTTTCACTTGGATAGTATAGCCTTGTCGATCCTATGTTTGTGCCCTCTCCCTTCCGCCTTTTTCATTGGGGGAAGGGGGGAGTAATCTGAGAAAGGTAAATAGAAGAAAATGACCTGCCGTTCGACCCTATGACTTTGAGGCACGTGGCGGTAACGCCCATTAGAGCGGGGGGGGGGGGGGGGGGAGGGGGGGGAGGAGGGAGGGGGGAGGGGGGGGGGGGGGAAGTCGGTGATTTATTGGATCAAGGGATGGCCAAATCTGAGACAGTGAGGGAAAATAATGTCACGAGACAGCGTGGGCCTTTTATCAACCAAGACGGCAGAGGAACAGGAACTCTACAGATGCGAACTTGAACATAATGTCACAGATGATGATGATGATGATGATGATGATGATGATGATGATCATGATCATGATCATGATGATCACGAGGAGGAAGAGGAGGAGGAGGAGGATGTTTCTACCGCTGCTGTTGATGATGATCCTCACAGAGGCGACGACCATGCCGACGATGTCAAGATTGAACCAGCGATATAGATCATAATGCGAGAAAGTACGTACATTGATCAGCATTTGTACCATCACCCCAGGCAATAACACCTGTAGGGATACAGGAGACTATAACGTGTTGCTCTGGGTGCTCTGATACGAAAATCAACACTGATGTCTCGAGCCAAGAGATCACAATCTCCGCCACAGATTAGCCCACCCCAGACAGTCCCCACACAATCGAGAACTCTAGTTTCCCCACCTCATTTCATGCTAGACGTTGCATTCTGCTTGTGCAACTCTACTCTGCGGGTGTTGTTGATGATTTATCTGCACTCGGTCCAAAGAAAGCAAGAACCCTCCTCTTGCCTCCGCGGCTTTGCACTCTCTCTGAAAGGGTCTTCGTCACCGCAGACACAATTGTGAAAACATTCTTCGTATCTGGAAGCAAGTCTCCGTAGAAGGAGTCGTTATAACTAAATCACAGAAATTAATAATAATGGGATTTTCATTTTTTGAGTGTGCAATATTTATGCAGCTTCAACCAAATATAGTCTTAAGTCCTATAATTTAGGGCTTTGATTTTAAGGTTCGATCACAAGCATCTGCACTTCACCTTTGAGTCGCATGCTTGCAGAGTTTTGGTGATTCAAATGTAAACTAGCATCAGTACAAACCAGCTTGTCGCAAAGACAACACATTTGGTAGAGCTTATATTACTTTTCCACGGGCTTGTGTCCATGCACTATTATCACTCCTCTCCACAAGGGCTCCCCACGGACGCCCCTCCTAAAGAGTCCAGGGACCCCCATTTTCAATGTTTAGAGGGTCCATGGACCCCCACTGCAGAATCTTAGAAGGTCCCAAGGGTCCAAAATCCGAAAAGTCCTAATCTGCTTATAAAACATTGTGGTCACACATAATGTGCTGTGTACAATAGCTGACGATTGCAGTCTAAAAAGGTATCTACGGTACGCACGACAAAGGACATTTAGTGCGTCCCAGGACAAGCTCTTTTAAAGTTTAGTGCGTCCTGGGACCCCCTCCATCAATTTATAGTACGTGTTTTCGGCTTGTAGTTCGTATAGGACGCAAGGACGCGCACTTTGGGGAGCCCTGCCCACAGTGTTCGTTTCACACTTTTGCATTTAGAATTACCCACTTCGATGAGGCGAGTAATATAAGACGAACTGGTCTAGCTAGAATCTTACCCTAACACACTGGACATCAAAAATTCGTTAGGCCAAAACAAAGGGGAAAAAAGAACAGAAGCATGCGAAGGTAAACACTTATCGTTTCCAACAGTGGACATAATTTTTTTATTTTTTTTAAATGTATAGAAAAGAAAGTCCCGCACTTCTACCGGCTGTTGGGTTGTGGTGTTTTCCAGTAGAAGTCAGTATATGCTTGTCGAGTTTAATTATAAAAAAAATATTTTTAAAAAGCTCGAATGCATTTGTGACTATTTACGCGTTGGATTACTTTTGAAACAAGAATATTTCTGATTTCGTGACGATTTACTCAGGAAGGGCGTTAAGGTATCTTCAACGGATCGCGGCTAATTCAGACCCCTTAATTGGGAGCCCCCTCCCACTTCCGCCCCCAGGAGACAGGCTGAAGGTGGCAACGCCGTTTCTTTTGGATGGTGGCCAAACTGACGTGCTCGTTTGAACACCCATGCACCCAGCTTGTGTTGTTTTCGTTTTCTCTGCACTTCAGAAACCCCTTGCCTTAGTCGCTATTCGATATCGCTTATTGCTAGCGTTATGTGATGGCCAATTTACGCCAGATCCCTTTGCCCCACTTTTCTTACATCCTAGTTTTACTTACAATTAGCTGTATGTGTGTGTGTGTGTGTGTGTGTGTGTGTGTGTGTGTGTGTGTACGGTGTGTGTGTGTGTGTGTGTGTGTGTGTTTGTGTGTGTGTGTGTGTGTGTGTGTGTGTGTGTGTACGGTGTGTGTGTGTGTGTGTGTGTTGTGTGTGTGTGTGTGTGTGTGTGTGTGTGTGTGTGTGCGTTTGTGTGTGTGTCTCTCGAGTCTCTGCCAGTCTGTCTGTCTTTGTCTCTCTCCCTTTGTGTCGATGTATTTCTCTGTCTCTGCTCCCGCTTTTCTCTCTCTCTCTCTCTCTCTCTCTGGCTTTCTGTCTCTGTCTCTGTCTCTGTCTCGGTGCCTGTCTCTGTCTGTCTGTCTGTTTGTCTGTCTGTCTCTTTTGTTCAGAATATAGGCTTTCAAAAATACCCAGGGCCGCCTTTTGTTGAAGTCGGGGATTTGGGGTGGGGAGGGGGTACCCATTGGTCTGGTATTTTTACACACCGCAAGTATATCATCTAATTAATTTTAAGGAATTATGTGCCACTTACTCCTGTGCACTTTGGAACCCCTTTGCTGCAGTTGCTATCTGATACCACTGTCTTACTGCTGGCGCTATTAGTGTTGGCCAATTTACGCCACTGATCTTTTTGCCCCAGTTCACTTTATTTTCATCTTAGTTTTTCTCGTACCCATCTCTCTGTCTTTGTGTCTCTTTCTCCGGATGCCTGTCTGGGTGTCTGTCTGCCCCCCCCCCCCCTCCCCCTCCCTCCCCCCTCTCTCTCTCTCTCTCTCTCTCTCTCTCTCTCTCTCTCTCTCTCTCTCTCTCTCTCTCTCTCCACAGACACTCAACGCGGTCTGGTTTCCATGCCGCGACAGAAACGGTGAATATTGTGTGTTGTTTTAAATGTCTCACAAAGCTGTACCCTTTACCCCAACCAACCCATTTTGAAATGAACCTTCGTGTTTCTTCAATAAAATGTCAAAGCGTCTCTCTCTCTCTCTCTCTCTCTCTCTCTCTCTCTCTCTCTCTCTCTCTCTCTCTCTCTCTCTCTCTCTCTCTCTCTCACTCGCATTTTCCATCAATACAATGAATTGTATGTGCATATATGCATAATGTGTTCTTCAGTTATCTGTTAAAATGTAGCAGTTGTTTTACTTTTGTTTTTAATTAGTTCCTCTATTGGACTGACGAGGGCCAGATGTAAAAAAGCAGATCACTGCTAACTCTATTACCTTCGTTAAATATAGAATTGTCATTGTCATTGCCATTTTCATAAACTCTCTCCCTCTTTCTCAATTATATCGGAAGTATCGCTATAAGAAAAAATTTGCAGGGCGGAGAGGAGACAGGAATGTGAAAGAGCTGTGTGCTATGTATTTTGAAAATTAGGCTTCAAAAAAGTTTGGATTGCATTTTAAAAAAAATACTTCATGGAGTGCATTCGCCCTTTGCGTATTGTGGCGGGTTTTACACAAAAATCGTTTACGTTGTCAACTGTTATGATTTAATTTTAATTTTAGGGACTTACTAGCAGGTTTCTCATCATTTTGTTTGAATCATTTTTTTTAAATCACTTACTCGCTCACTCACGCACTCACTCACTCACTCACTCACTCACTCATTCACTCACTGACTCGTTTTTTTCACTCACTCACTCAATCAATCAATCAATCAATCAACCCACCCACCTATGCATCCGTCTATTTATTAATTAATAACAAATCAACCGTAACATTGATGATTATAATGTAAGGACGTATACTCCAGAGGATCTATACGCTGAACCGACGTTATCCCCATGAACATCATACAAGGGTCTTAATATAATTTATAGTGACCATTAATCGTTAGTCACTTGTGACACCTGAGCACATAGCTTAGCTGACCCCGCCTAAGGCCAACGCCGCTGAGCACCTGTGGTCATTGATGGCCGCAGGAGCGGCTATCTATTGGAATGCATTCGGAGAGGTGACATGGGGGTCCCGGGTAGCTCAGGTGGTAGAGCACTGGACTTGTGATCGAAAGGTCGCTGGTTCGAATCCGGGCCGGGACGGACACGGGTCAACTTTATGTGCAGACCCAGAGACGGTATCCATCTCCCACCCCCGTGTCACCACAATGGCACGTTAAAGATCTTGGTCATTCTACCATAAGTGCAGATGGCTGATACCACGTAAACACGCATACATCAAAAGCCGTGAGGGCGTAAAAACTCGAATCGTATAAACCAATTCATGTCCAATATAGGCAATTAAGACCTGACGGACAATAAGCCCCTTAAAATTTACTGAGGTGACATGACTCGTTTGTTACCGTTCTGACGAGATCAGTTACTGTTTGATGGCCGCTGCCACAGGAAGGTGACATTTTTAATTTTAAGGTGACATTGAGGAGCACGTGACCTATCGCCACTGTCGGCTTCCATTTTGTTGAAACCAACTGGCGGCTTCCATTTTGTTGAAACCAACTTTGTCTAGATCTTCTGTGCTGTTCCGGAAATGAGCGGCGCTTTTTTGGAATTCAAACAGTATCATGTCACTGTTGTCCCATTTGCGCTGTTTCGGAAATGAGCTGCACCTCGTCTGTCTGTTTATAGCAACACACACTTTCTGTCACGTACACTTCATGCAAGTCTCTCCGTCTCTCCCTCCCTTCTTTTTTTTTCTTTTTTTTTTGGGGGGGGAGGGGGGGGGGAATCCAAATGTTTACTTTAGGATTCCTATCTGACGACGTATTCACATAATAAATGTTGTGTGCTTCTTTGTGTGAAGCTGATGATAATCTGGCAGATGAGCCGGTCGATGAGTGTCAATGATAACGCTAATGAAGGAGTCAGCTCGGGGCACCCTTGGAAAAGCTGAACAAGGAGAACGAGGAAAAGAAGGAGAAGGAAGAGGAGGAGGATTAGAAAACACCGTGACTGACTGAGAAAATCAGGGCGTATTCAGGAATCGGAAAAACAAACAAACTAACAAAGCATGTGTGTATAAACAGGAAAATGAAACCGAGTAATCAGGGGAAAAGAGACATACAGACTGACAAACAGACAGACGGATAGAAACCAGACAGACAGACAGACAGACAGACAGACAGACAGATACACAGAGAATCAGACAGATAGACAGACAGACAGACAGACATATAAATAAAGAAAAAGCGACTGGTAAACTTAACTACAGTACAACTGAGAACTAAGAAAAGAAAGCAGTATACGTTGAACAGGTGAGTGAATGTAATGGATACAGTATATGGAAAATTGATTTGACCATGCAGACAGTTGTACTTAGCAAACTCCAGAGATCTTCTTCTAAACGCTTGATTGAGTGCATAACTGTAAATCATTCAGGAAATAATATATTATTAAAAAAACACACATCCTTTTTGACTTAATTCACAGTCAACACCAAATGCATTACAAAAGATTTGTTTCTGACATTTTTGTTTTACACAGCCACACGCATGTTCTTCAGCTGCATCACTGGATCTATTGAAACCAGCCAACCGAACAAACCGCGCCGTTCTCTGCTACAACTGCGGCAGCGTATGTTTAATTTGCAAAATATCAGCAAACAAAAAGTCAGTCCGTGAAGCATATGTTTTGCAGATGCAATCAAAGACTAATTTGCACACAACTCGATGAAGATCAATTCCTGCATAAAACGCACCTCGAATGTTTATGATACATTTTTAGTCCGTGGAACAGAACCGTACGAACTGACTCCCTAGCCATGGAGTTTTAGCCTTGTTAAAAACTACACATCGAGTTTTTGTAGCTTGCTGGCACAGCTTTCGCAATCTATTCCCATCTGTAAACCCCTACTGCGCATGTTTAAACACTCAGGCAATACTTTCTATCGGCTCGGGGGAAAAAACAGCCGAGTCTTTGGATCGAAACTCTGGAGAGTAAGTATACTAAGGCTCCCCGAGACTACTTTCAATTATCTATTCCCAACTGCAACCCCCGCTGCGCATGTTCAAGCACACGGGCTGTACTTCCTGTTTCGAAAGAAACGAGAGTTTTGAGGGCGGCTTTGATGTTCAACAGGGAACCACACCCTCCCATTCACTTGAAGAGCATGAAGGTAGAATAAATCATCAATCATTTTTTGCACCGGTTAATTGCATGCAAAGGCCAATTATGTCTCCAGGAAAATGACGACTATAATATAGCCTGACTCTCGAGACCTTAACTGTTCAAAAAACTACCCTTCCATAAGCTCAAAGTGCACGATAATGGTGGAAGAAATAATTTCCTGCATCGGTTAATCAAAAAGGCTCATTATGTCTTTAGGTAAATGACTACTGCATGTAAATCTTGGATATTGTTTATCCAAACGTTACATGTTCTAGTACCCTCTCATATACACTTTATTGGAAAGCATGAAGATAAAATAAATTATCGTCTGCATGTCTTAATTGCGAAGGTTCATTACCTCTTCGGAACGGGATTACTAAGCTAATATGAATCCAGGAGACTGACTCTCAAAACTGCATATGACAGGTTCTGGCAGTTTCTCTTACGGAAGGACATCACGGAAAACTGACACTGAGTCCAACTTCTGCGATGCAAAAAGAATATTTGTCGTCGTCGTTGTTGTTGTTGTTGTTGTTGTTGTTGTTGTTGTTGTTGTTGTTGTTGTTGTTGTTGTATATTTTAATGACGCACCAAAGAAACCTCCTCCACTTTCTCTGACCGGGAAGAGTCAGTCCCCTCGACTTAAAAGAACAGACCAATATCCTTTTCTACTTCGTCGTCACAGCCTGTAATTTCTCACATCTCTTGTTTCCTTTCTTGACCGAAGAGTCATTGCCCCCCCCCCCCCCCCCCCCAAAAAAAAGGCAAACACTGAGTCGTTAGTTCTTCTCTGTCAAATCCGATACGTTACAGGGAATGAAGCATGAAAGTCTTTTAGTGAGGTGTGAAACAGCAATGCCTTATGTTCTGCAAAAACAAGAGGTCATAATTATACTGCCCGAGGGAATGACGTGTATTGTGCATAACGACGCAATCTTAGTTGACGGGTATCCATAAACATTTACCCGTTAGATTTTCTCCGCCAAAACCGATAAGTTACAGGGATTGGATGTGAAAGTCTTTAGTAAGGTGTGAAACAACAATGCCTTATGTTGTGCAAAAAGAAAGGTCATAATTTTACTGCTCGAGGCAATGACGTGTATGTGCATAACGACGCAATCATGGTTGACGGGTATACATAAACACTGAACCCTTTGTTCTTCTCTGTCAAATCCGATACGTAACATGGATTGGATGTATAGGTCTTTTGGTAATGTGTGAAACAACAACACCTTATGTTATGCAAACAGAATGGTCAAGAACTGCCCAAAGCAATGACGTGTGTGTGTCCACAACAACGCAATCATAGTTGGTGGGTACCTCTAATAAATATAAACATTGACCCTTTAGATTCTTTATGTCAAATCCGATAAGTTAACAGGATTGGAGCGTGAACGTGAACGTCTATCGCAAGGGTGTGTGAAATATCAACACCTCATGTTGTACGATTGGAATGGTCAAATATTACCTGAAGCAATGGGGTGTGTGCAATACAACAAAATCTATGTTGACGGGTACTATGTATATGGAACCACCCTATTGAAACCTCAAATCGGGCTTTGATTAGAGGGAGGTAAATACACAGATGTTGTAAACATAACATCGGTAAAATGTCAAGAGGTTGGACATTTTAAAGGGGAGATTCAAGTGTAGACTCAACAAATGCAGACATTGAACCGTAAGTTCTTTTTATCAAAAATTCAGTGCTAAAGCTTCGAAAAGACTTCGCGAAGTCGACTTCGCCCAATTAATATCAGGCTTTAGATTTGAAAAGGGTGGGGGTCTCAAAAGATGGAATCTACTGTACCCTCAACAAATGCGAACACTGAACCGTTAGATCTTCCCTGTCCAATCGAATCAGTCTAGGGACTGAAGCGTCAAAAGTCTTCAAGTGAGGCATGGAACAATACCCGGCCATATTGGTAGTACAACTCGGTGAAATTAGTCAAACATTGTTGGAGGCAGTTGTGTGTATATGTGCAAAACAACAGTCACAATGAACGCTGAAGAAGAAGAAAGATGGCTAAACATTTCTGGTTTTAAAGCTTTGGGCACGACGGGTCAAACATGTGAAGTCATTTAAGTCCTGAGCTGAGACTCAAGAAAAAAGAGTGGGTTTTTCTCTTTTTACATTTAGTCAAGTTTTGACTAAATGTTTTAACATAGAGGGGGAATTGAGACGAGGGTTGTGGTGTATGTGTGTGTGTGTGTGTGTGTGTATGTCTGTGTGTGTGTGTGTGTGTGTGTGTGTGTGTGTCTGTGTGTGTGTGTGTGTATGTAGAGCGATTCAGAGTAAACTACTGGGTCGATCTTTATGAAACTTTACATGAGAGTTCCTGGGAATAATATCCCGAGACAAGTTTTTCATTTTTTTGATAAATGTCTTTGATGACGTCATATCCGGCTTTTTGTCAAACTTGAGGCGGCGCTGTCACACCCTCATTTTTCAATGAAATTGATTGAAATTTTGGCCAAGCAATCTTCGACGAAGGCCGGACTTTGGTATTGCACTTCAGCGTGGAGGCTTAGAAATTAATTAATGATTTTGGTCATTAAAAATCTGAAAATTGTAATTAAATTCTTTTTTATATAACGATCCAAAAACAATTTCATTTTATTCTTCATCATTTTCTGATTCGAAAAACATATAAATATGTTATATTTGGATTAAAATCAAGCTCTCAAAATTAAAAATATGAAAATTATGATTAAAATTAAATTTTTGAAAGCGATTTAAAAACTATTTAATCTTATTTCTTGTCGTTTCCTGATTCAAAAAAACATATAGATATAATATGTTTTGATTAAAGACAAGCTCAGAAAGTTAAAAAGAATAGAGATACAGAAAAGCGTGCTATCCTGCTCAGCACAACCACTACCGCGCTATTCTGGATTGTCAATTTCACTGCCTTTGCCACGAGCGGTGGACTGACGATGCTACGAGTATACGGTCTTGCTGAAAAAATGCAGTGCGTTCTGTTTCATTCTGTGAGTTCGACAGCTTGACTAAATGTAGTATTTTCGCCTTACGCGACTTTTTTTTCTCTCTTCCATTTCGTACGACTAAGGCTTTATGTTGCAATAGCTGAAAAGCTGAATATCCCCTAGGCACTTGTGTCGAGTCCTACATACCACCACAAATAAGCGGATTTAATATACATGTCTCACTTAGGCTGACGCCATTCATGACACCTGTAGGAACAAAATTAGTCGTGACGGCTTGACCAGGATTTAACCTACAGGTAACTGTCACCTATTAGTCACCTACAAAATCACACAGACACAGACAGACAGACAGACAGACAGATAGACAGACAGAAACACACACACACACACACACACACACACACACACACACTGACACACACGTACGCACGCACGCACGCACGCGCGCACACATGTACGCACTTATATACACACAAACACATACACACACACACACACACAACCTCACACATACACACACACACACACACACACACACACACACACACACACACATAAAAATGTTTTATGCAATTTATATCGCGCACATATTCAAGGCGCAGGGATTTATTTATGACGTGTGAGATGGAATTTGTTTTACACAATACATCACGCATTCACATCGGCCAGCACATCGCAGCCATTTCGGCGCATATCCTACTTTTCACGGCCTATTATTCCAAGTCACACGGGTATTTTGGTGGACATTTTTATTTATGCCTATACAATTTTGCCAGGAAAGACCCTTTTGTCAATCGTGGGATCTTTAACGTGCACACCCCAATGTAGTGTACACGAAGGGACCTCGGTTTTTCGTCTCATCCGAAAGACTAGCACTTGAACCCACCACCTAGCCGGGTTAGGAAAGGGGGAAGAAAATTGCTAACGCCCTGACCCAGGGTCGAACTCGCAACCTCTCGCTTCCAAGCGCAAGAGTCCACACACACACACACACACACACACACACGCGCGCGTGCGGGCGCGCGCGCACACGCACACGCACACGCACGCGCACGCACACACAAATTATGTTTAACATTCCTGCACAAACATGTGTGTTCAACAATGCGAAGCGCATTTTTCATTTAACATCGAGTACAATGGTGAGGGTGTTAGAGAGATTGTGGGGCCACTGCAAAAACATGTGGGTTTTTTTTTCTTCATGTACAAACATGTGGGTTCAAGGTGTGAAGCAGCGTTTTTTTCTCCTGGAAAGCGAATACAGTGATGGAGATATTTAAAACAGAACCCCTTGACCTGGTTTACCTGTCATTTCGCCTGCTTTGACCCACAAACTTTTCATAAATGAGGCTGACATCCTTACGATAGGGCACTCATGGTGTGAATTCCAATCTTCTTCGACATCGTGGGATAAATAGCAGAGGACCACTGACCCTTGAACTGATTTTACCTGTAATTTTGACCGCCCTGACCTACAAACTTACTTGGACAATATTGTTGATCTCCACTCCTGTGTGGACTCGTGAGGTCGAGGGTGTGAACGACAAAATGTGTTTGATATTTGTACAAAGTGGAACCTGCTTTTGAGACCTCCATCCATCCACCCCACCCCCTCCCCTATTTGAGACTCTTTCCCTTTGAAGGTCTTAAAAGGGGGTGGGGGTGTGTGTGGGGGAGGGGGTCTACTGTATATCGGATGCAGCAGCGATCTTTTTTAGATCACTGGAAACTCATGACCTGATTTTACCTGTTAAATATCACTATCTTTGACCGACATAACTATAACTGAGCTAAGAATATTTGTGTTCTCAGGGTGTTAATTTTACCATGTTCTGTAAAGTGGAGGGTGTTTGAAGACTACTTAGTGTCAAGATTGTTGACCTCTTTTAACTTGTAGTTTTAACTGATGTGACCTACAAAACGATGTTGATTGTGCTGCCGTCAAGATAAGTGTACATAATTGAGATATGAATCACCATATTCTCTTTCATTCTTCCAATACTCCTATATCTTTTGCTTTGAGCAGGGCCAGCTTGGCTCTGTGCGCATAATAAAATCAAATAAAATCATGCATTAACATTATTATTATTATCATTCTTATAATCAAAATTGTCCCTGAATCAAAATCAATCAATGACATGATGGCTGACAGTGACAGAATATTTCACTATCATTATTGTGTCAAATCGACGTATACCAGGACTGGGTGGCCGAGTGGTAACGCACTTGCGCTCGGAAGCGAGAGGTTGAGTGTTCAGGCCTGGGTCAGGCCGCAATTTTCTCCCCCCCCCCTTTCCTAACCTAGGTGGTGGGTTCAAGTGCTAGTCTTTCGGATGAGACGAAAAACCGAGGTCCCTTCGTGTACACAACATTGGGGTGTGCACGTTAAAGATCCCACGATTGACAAAAGGGTCTTTCCTGGCAAAATTGTATAGGCATAGATAAAAATGTCCATCAAATACCCGTGGGACTTGGAATAAAGTTAAAAAAAAATTCCATCTCACACGGCATTAAGTCTCAGGAAACATGAATACACGCATGCAGGAAAAAATTTCCATGAGGGTAACCTCACTGGACTGTAAATCTTATCCAATCCAATCCAATCCAATCCATATCATGCAGTCCTTTACACAGTTCCCCCATCACCCCCCCCCTTCTCCTCCAGGAAAAAAATGCAAATGAGCCAAGTACTTGACATGTCTAACTTGGAGGTCGGGTTTGGACCGACATGAACATGATTCTGCTGTCATACAGTGTGAAGCATGTTGACCTCCGTCAGTCAACGGGTGTATGCTATATCTGACGCGGGTTTCTTTCAGGCGAAACTCGCTCGCGGAGCTAGGAGGCGAGAGTGTGTATAACACGTTGTGATGGCTAGCTACGCAAGAATTAAACACCATTGGTTGATACCAAAAAGATCGTCTGCACTGGTCGGTAATTAGCCAAGGACGGCCAATCGAATTGCGTAGCGAGCAACCCAAAAGTTTTTTGCCTAATCCTAGCGTTCCTAGCGGCGACAATTTCCAAAAAACGGCACTTCCTCGCCCCACTCGCTTCACTCGCCAGTTCTCGCCTTAGAGAAACGGGGGACTGACCTGCTGCCTGGGAAGAAGCTGGTGTAACAAGAGGAAAGTACTTCACGAAATGTTTACTCAGGAGAAAAAAAATCGTTACCAAATTCGTACTTTGAGTACACCTGTTGTACGAGAAAAGAGCTCCCCGAGGTAAGAAAAAGTAACTCCGGCCTTCACGAATATTTTCATTCCACAAATTTAACTCCGAGTAAAGATATCGTCACGGAAAAGGTCAAGAACAAAATTCATAGGAAACAATTCTACCAATTAACCCTCCTTCTGCAGTCATCACAGATTTATTTCCTTACGTTCTAATTCATAAAAGAGGCTACGGGATCACCGAACCCGAATTATTCCCAATCACAAGATCACCAGGGGTTGCGCAAAGTTCTGAGGCAGGCAACGAAGAGAACAACAATACCTGATCATATATAAATCATCAATAACCCATATAAAACCAGGTACTAGGTGTGATGTTCCTTTCATTGTGTATAACGCATAAAACATGACGCAGAGGAAATTTGGCATGCATGCTATCAGTTTACGCAACCCTGATGGTCTCGTTTTCGGAACCGTGTTCGACAATACCGTAACTTCTCTATATTCTCAGAAATGAAGATTATGATTGTTTTGTAAAGCTCAGACGCTTTGAGTGTCTCAAATCTTCGGTGTGTAACACGTGGATACAACTCATCTTAAGAGTGCCCTGCGGTATTAAAAAAGAAAAAGCCGAAGGATTAAGGAAAAACTGTTCAGGGAATAAGTGTCGGTGCTGATGGTATTGGGGGGAGGGGGGGGGGATAAGTGTTTTAGAGAGCGTAAGAAGATTTTCTGGAGCGTTGGAGGGGCGGGGATACTGCGATATAGCGTAATGAGATTTGTGGAAATGTGTATATATATATGTGTGCGTGTGAATGTGTGTCGGAGGGGTGGGGGAGGGGGTTTAAATACTGAGTATAATGAAGTTTCAAGTTATGGATCTACAGGGGGATGGGGGAGGTGTGGGGTGAGGCCGGGTCGGAGAGGGAAGAAGAAGAAGAAGGAATAAATAAAACGGTATACAGCGTGAATTCGGGAGCCAAAGATCGTGGTAAGTGTGGTGTTCCTTGTTCTTCTTTAAGCGAATTTGGGAGTACAACTGATACATTGCAAATACATTGGTGACGACAGCAGTAATTCCGCAGAAATGCGGTGAACGCGACTAAGTCATTCAGAGAACGGAGGATTTTGGCGTGTCACAGGCGCTTATCATAGGTGATTATCTTTAGCCTGCAGGCTTTCAGGAGCTGTTGGTGCCAAAGAGTCTTTTTGTTTATTGCAGCGTTGAGTCAGAGCTTTCACCATAGTTTTTTTGTTTTTTGTTTTTTTGTTGGTGGTTGCTCTTGGGTTGTGTGGATTAGGAGGTCAATCGAGGCATTTCTTCTTCTTCTGCGTTCGTGGGCTGAAACTCCTGCGTACACTCGTGTTTTTGCACGAGTGGATTTTTACGTGTATGACCGTTTTTACCCCGCCATTTAGGCAGCCATAATATACGCCGCTTTCGGAGGAAGCATGCTGGATATTTTCGTGTTTCTATAACCCACCGAACTCTGACATGGACTACAGGATTTTTTCCGTGCGCGCTTGGTCTTGTGCTTGCGTGTGCACACGAAGGGGGATAAGCCACTAGCAGGTCTGCACATAAGTTGACCTGGGAGATCGGAAAAATCTCCACACTTAACCCACCAGGCGGCCGCGGCCGGGATTCGAACTCACGACCTTCCGATTAAGAGGCCGACGTCTTACCACCCCGCCACAGCGCCCGTCCTCGAAATCGAGGCATTGAAAACAAAGGAAGGACAATGAAGCTTGATTAACCATTCAGTCAATAATAAACCCTGGATACACCGACGGTAACTTCATCTTCAACTTGAAGGTCTTGCATGTATTGTTAACAAATTTAAAAATCTGTCCAGTAACTTACCATTTCTCGTTTTTGGGTTTCTTGATTTTGAGAGGTAAGCAGTCTATCTGTTTTGTTTTGACTGATTTTGTTTGATCTTCAACGTCATGTTCAAACTCTGGTCTGTACTTGCAGTCATGCGCATTCTCTCCTTTCTACACAGCCCATGCACAGTTTAGTGTTGGACATGAAGTTGAACATGAAGCTACCGCCCGTGTTTCCAAAGCCTGTGATTGACTGACTGGTTGATTACGCTTTCATCGCCTCTTGTTTTTCTTTCATGTCAGTCATGCAGACGGGAGATAAAAGCCACAGACAGAAATGTTCCTGATAACTTTGGTTTATCTAGCCAATGAATAACGAGTTAAGCGGTTGGAAGAGGTTTTGTCTTATGGGTTTTGCATCGTGCCTCCTACTCAGTGCAGGCACTTACAACATACAAACAAATAAAACAAACAAGCACACAAGCGGAAAACAAGCAAACAAACAGACAAATACTGAAGCACACAAGACAAAACACACACACACACACACACACACACACACACACACACACACACACACACACACACACACACACACAGAGGGAAGGTTTCACTGCACATGTTTTGCAACTTTGCACAGTCCAGCATCCTCTCCTTCAAATCTACCTTCTACCTACCGCTAACTTGACTAACCCCCCCTTCCCCCCCCCCCCTCCCGCCCCTCGCCTCACCTTCCCCATCTTCTCAGTCTCAACTCCTCATGGCCAGCTGGCCTCCTCCTCACAAATCAGCTCCAAAGCATCTGTTGGCCACAAACTTCCTCAAGGTGACTCGAGAATAGACCTTCGTGATCAGCTAATAATTACTCCAGCCCCTTCACACGGGCCTTTATCGCCGTCCGCCATCTTCCGCCGAGGGCGCAAGTGAGCAAAGAAGTGCCCTTGATGAGTTTAGGGGATGATGGCCTTTTGGGTAATTTCGCCTTGAAGAGGGGTGTGTGATGGGGGTGGGGGTGGGGTGGGGGGGGTGTAGGCGTGGTCAACTGACGGACTGATCCCCATGAAAGACAGGCTATAGTGACATACATTTTTTTTTAGAGATTTTGATATTGATCATAGTCCTAGTATGTTGTAAAAATGTTTGTTTTTTTAAAGTAATGAAAATACGGTTGTCCGCCATCATGCTTACCACTGTTATGTTTTTACCAGGATTGCTTAATAAAATGAGCACTATGCTTGAGTTAGAAATTTTAAATGCTATATATTGTTTATGTCATGATAAAAAAAATTGATTAAAGTCTTGCTTAAAGCAAAAATACAGTTGTTGTTTTTTAAGTGTAGAGTGCTCTTGTGTAAGATTCATTTGATCACACTCCGAAAGGTACTAAAAATTACGCCTTGAAAGCTTCTTGCATGCAGTTGCGTGTATGTGAACTTACTGTATGTGTGAACACTGATTGCAACTTGAAAAGCCTTTGGGAGGGAGGCTGAACTGAGAGGGACTAGTGTATGTTTAGGTTGGCAAAGGAGGCCGAAATGTGTGTGTGTGTGTGTGTGGGGGGGGGGGGGGGGTGCAAAAGGTGCTAAAATGCACATCGTGAGCATTTGGTAGTGTCCGTATATAAAATTAAATTAAGAACGGCGACATGCCTTCTCAGCGTATTACCGTCCACCTCATGTCGCAAATAGTCACTAGAACTGGGGACAAAAGTACTCAATTAGCATAGCAGCGACATGCCGTTGTAACCAGAATGTTTCGTTTTTCCAAGATTGCGTGTGCAATCACACACACACACACACACACACATACACACACACACTAACACTAACACATACACATACACCCCTACCAATCCCCCACTCCCAACACCCCCCCCCCCCCACCCGCGCCCTCCCATCAATCGACCAATCTCTCTCCACCTAACTTCTTCAGCAGCCAAAATCTCACGGTGCTCAAGAAGGTGTTTTTTTCAGGGATGGCCAGACTTAATGTCTGCGACCGCACGACAGCCCAAGTGCGCGTGGTGACACAGCCAAGTACTGGCGACACCTTGCCCAGTCTGCGATCGCCAGTATTTTCGTCTCTGGCAGAGTCTTAAGGTTATAGAGACCACTCCAGACCCTAACGGTTTTCAGTCTTACGATTGATTCGCTCTACTCGCTGGTCGGCGGGCGTGCTCTGTCATGGTCGGAGTGTCCCTGAATGCTTTTGATCAGTTTGTACCTCTGTTTTGCTTAGCTATGCCAAATTTCCAACGATTTAAAAAACAAAAACATTTTCTTATGAATATGTTACTGATACAAATGAAGTTTACAGTATTTTAACAAACCAGGACAAACCCCAGCGTAAATTAGTTCAGAATCGTGTGTGTGTGTGTGTGTGTGTGTGTGTGTGTGTGTGTGTGTGTGTGTGTGTGCATGTGCATGTGTGTGTGTGTGTGTGTGTGTGTGTGTGTGTGTGTGTGTGTGTGTGCACTCTGTTGCTATTATACATCGCCGTGAGCACTGATGAGAAGAGGCGATTAATAAATGTTCTTTATTATTTTTATTATTGTTATGATAATTACAACAGAACATATTTTGGCACCATTGGTAACTACCACCTTTAAGTCGACCCTTGAGAACTGATGTTTTGGGGGCATTACGGTGGTGGAATAGGACCTGGGACTGGTTTTCCCAACAGCTTCAGGCCATGTAAGGTCTTTAGGGTCTTGGCTCTCTTTGTGCAGGGGAGGCACGAGAGTAAGTGCCTCTCGTAAAACTCTACTTACAATTTCTTTCTTTCTTGCTTTTTTACCCCTCGATGTAAGTCCAGTGAGAGTGTTGTTGAATGTTGTTGATCTGCTTATAGGTGTAGTCCGCGTGGGTGTGTTTTGTCTGGAACCCTCTCGGGTGAAGAAAAAGGCCTCGGCGAACTTGCGAGGTGATTTGCGAATCAATACATGCATCCATTCGCTTGTTTCGTCTGTCCCTCGTTGATTCTCGTGGAACAAACGACTCGTACAGTATAACGCCCACATAAATGCTTCTGAAAATGGAATTTACTTCTGGATTTAAAAGTGAAGGAGTCTTGTAATGAGCGTAAATTTACAGCTGTAGGTTATGAAGAGAAAATCTGGAAGACTAGTGTCTTAAAAAGGTGTGTGTGCCATGGGAGACACTGAGTTATATTGCTATAGGTCAGTGGTGGGAGAGTGTGTCTTTAAACGGGAAGTGTTAATAAGGGGGTTCCACTGTAAGTACTATATAAACTATATCGTATATATACAGGGTGGGCCATAAAAAGTGTCCACATTTAATTTGTTAATATTTTTCCTGTAAAGTGATATTTTCTTTTCTGTTTCAGATAGAATTTGAGACAAGCATCTTAGAATTTTTTTAAAGCCTGAATGGATCGCATTCCAGTACAGGAAAGGACCAAAATCGTTGAACTTTACTTTGCTACCAATTCTGTGGTTCTCGCCCAGCGCGCTTTTCGGAGAGAGTTCCCTGGCACACACTGTCCATGTGCGAGAACTGTGAAGCGCCTCGTGGATAAATTCAGAAAATGGTCGACCACTATGTCCTTTATTGTTATCTGCGAGACTACCAGTGTTCCTGAATTTATCCACGAGGCGCTTCACAGTTCTCGCACATGGACAGTGTGTGCCAGGGAACTCTCTCCGAAAAGCGCGCTGGGCGAGAACCACAGAATTGGTAGCAAAGTAACGTTCAACGATTTTGGTCCTTTCCTGTACTGGAATGCGATCCATTCAGGCTTTAAAAGAATTCTAAGATGCTTGTCTCAAATTCTATCTAAAACAGAAAAGAAAATATCACTTTACAGGAAAAATATTAACAAATTAAATGTGGACACTTTTTATGGCCCACC
>NC_090261.1:33270944-33273444 GCF_037325665.1 Littorina saxatilis
ACTTTTAAGATAAAAGGTGGCCTTTACATGGGTTATTTGACCGCCGCCCAAATAAGGGTACCCCCAAAATAAAACTGATAAAAATGTAATGTATCAACTCAAAAGTCGACTAAAATTCATAATCGCTGTATTTCGAAAACGTTGTTTGTTCTCATGTGTTTACACAACTAGCACATTCCGGCAAGTGTCTATACTCAAAAGAAACTTTGGCAGTACTTGAAACAACCATCTGTCATATATACATGCGAAGTCAAAAATATGTGGGATGTAAGCCAACAAACCTGTTGCAGTTTTTAAAATATTATTTCGTGAAGATTTGAAAGTGTACTCAAACGGTTGAACTACGCCTCGTGCGTAGACACACATTCCTGAAAGTTTCAACGCAACCCACTTGGTCATTGCTAAAATACATGGATTTTAGTTGACTTGGGTATCCCTCAAATTTGACACATAAACATCTCATCCGTGAGATCGACACATACATCAGTAGGTACAATGGCACAACACTAGAAATATGCAAGATGGCGAAATAAAACAACCTGTTCTGGATGGATAATCAAGTTGACTTTCTCTTCGTATACAACAGTGACCCAGTTGTGCCTCAGGAATTGTCGTCGGCTTTTTAAAAGGTACCCGAAGTTTTTGTCACATCTCTTTGTCACGTCAAGGGTATCCTTATTTTGACGGCGTAAATGATGATGTTAAAAAAAAATGTGCCAGATAGCGAAGATGCGAGCCTTTAATGGCATAGACAGTTTGAATAAAATGACACAGGAATAAAAGTTTGAGTTGGGGTATGAAAATGGGTGCAATAATATTTTTGCACAGTTTAGATGTTGACAGTTTTCACAGGCATGCAAGCACATTTGCAGAGAGCTGTGCTCTGCAGTCCTTCTTAGCAGCATTTGCAGCGTTTTGTTGTACAGCTCTTCTTGCAGGCACACCTCATGAGTTCTCGGCACACGCTGGATACCTCTTGAAAGCTCGTCCAGAATGACTCCCACTTTCCAGCCTTGAACTGCCAGCCCACAGAGTTTGGAAGTCTAATAGGTAGATGGCTCTTCTCAATCTCATGTCCTGCAGCAGCACCTCACTTGTAAGGGGATTATGGTCAATTTGGCAGCTCTTTTTACTGAAGAGGTACCGTCTAGCACTGTTTACACCCAGTACGTTGCTGGTTTTGTCCTACAGATGTACACCAAAAAGCTCTTGTGCTGCCCTGTCAGTGGTACTCAGCTTACAAAGAGGAGCAGACAACCTGAAGAAAGTTTGAGTGACGTCTTCAAATACTTGCCATACTTCCCAAGCCTTCTGATTCCCCAATACCATTGAAGAACGACATAGTGTCACAGCCTGTAAGGCTATGCAACATGGGCAGACAGGGTGACTTCTCTTGGCCAATGGCTTTGGCAATGTGGCTATACACTTCACGAGCAGAAAAAACCGCAACACAGCTGGAATGAGAAGCAGACTGTCTGGCCTCCTCTACATCCATGGTGCAGGAAATCAGCCTGGGGTACCCTTCACACAAAAGATGAAAAGTGACATTTTTATTTGAATGTATTTGAATAATGTTTACTATCTCAGAGAGTCGGTCAAAGCCGGGTTAGCAAGTCTTCACACAACAGACCAAAATGAAAGAAAATTGTATTTCATGAATTCGTATAATTCTTACTGTTTCAGGTTAAAAAACAAACAAACACAGTTTCCAGTGACCCAACTGATTCTGGAATCTTTCTGACCGCTACATTTATTCGCTTCAAACAGTCGCTAACAGAATGTTGACCATAGTGAGGGTTCGTACGTTAAACCCATCAAATTCACAGAGGTCGCTTACAAATGATGTGCAAACATGTTCCAATTAATACAAATAAAAATATCTTACTGTTAAGATGTAGTAGGTAACAAACCTTGATACAGTAGTACTACTACTAGTGAAATCGGCTCCCTTCTGTGGCACCGGAATAAATGCAGAACGCTTGTTCCCAGGAACCGGCATGTGGTGTAACTCTTGTATATATTCTGTAAAAATAAAATTCACACCAATGCACGGTCAACTTCAAATAAGCAAAAGGATGAGAAACAAGCAACAAACCAAAATTGTAAAACTCAAAGAGCGGTACCTCTTCATTTTTCAAAACCACTTATCTCATTTGATTAGCATACACTGTATGCTTTTGTCTGTTACCTACCGTCTTTGAAAGTTTGATCACAACACTGTAAAGACATGGGGAGTGGAGTGTTTTTATCTCCAGCTGGTCATCCTACTATCTGGCCTACCCTCACTCAGTTTTTGACTCTACCCCTCCCCACCTTATGGAAGTCCTTAACGTAGGCAAGACTAATCATTTATCATACCATGAACAATCTCTTTCTCCTCGCCTTTTATTCAAAGTTCGTTTAATCTGTTTAAAATTACCAGCGTGGCGATCATGATTTCCTTACTTGTAATCAACAGATAGATCTAGATCTATCAGCATCACAATCCAGCTGATGAGCT